>NW_007246517.1:0-104691 GCF_000164805.1 Carlito syrichta
TGAAGCTTAGCTTGGCTGGGTAGGTTATTCTTGGTTGAAATTGTTTATCCTTTAGGACTTTGAAGATAGGGCTCCAAGCTCTCCTAGCCTGCAGGGTTTCTGCAGATAAATCTGCTGCTATTCTGATTGGTCTTCCATGGTGGGTGATCTGGCCTTTTTCTCTTGCTGCCTTTAGGATTTTTTCTTTTGTGCCTACTTTATTTAGGCGAATTATTATGTGTCTAGGAGTTGGTCTTCTCATTTGTTGTCTTGCGGGGGTTCTCTGAATCTCTTGTGTTTGAATTTTTGTATCACTGATTAGATAAGGGAAATTTTCTTGAATGATCTCGTGGAAAGTTTGTTCCAATGTGGTCTCTGTTTCTCTTTCTGCCTCAGGGAGTCCGATTATTCTTAGGTTAGGCCTCTTGAGGTAGTCACTCATCTCTTGAAGGTTTTGTTCTGTCTTTTTTAGCTTATTTTCTGTGTTTTTAAGAGTTTGGGTTATTTCTATATTTTGGTCCTCAAGCTCTGAGATTCTTTCTTCTGCTTGGGTAATTCTGCTTTCCATGCTTATCAATTTGTTATTTATTTCATTCACAGTATTCTTTATTACTGTTATCTCAGATATCAGCTCCTTCCTAGTTTCTTCTTGTGTCTCCTCAATTCTTTTTAGTCTCTCCATTATTGTTTTGATATCTACATTTGCATTTTGAGACCCTTCATTCTGCGGACTTTTCATTGTTTGTATTCCAAAGTCAATTTTCTCAGTGTCTGCTCTCCCAGGCGTCTGGGAGAGACCCATACTCTTCTTTTGGTTTTTCTTCATTTCTGTAGATTTTTCTCCCTTTACCCCTTTCCCTCCCCCTCTTCAATTCTGTTTTTGAGGGAAGGTGGGGTTGCTTTTATTTCTCTTCTGCAATGACCTGTTCTTCCTTATGAGGGTCTTCTGGTTTTGTTCACTTTTCCCTCTGCTTTACAGTCTGTCTATTCAGCAGTTTGCAGTCTTGGTCCATTCAGAGAATCTCACTAGTTCACCTATGCCGTCGCCATCTTGCCCCCACTTCCGGATATTCATTTCTTATATCTATAAACTACGGGGCCGCATGAGCGAAGAGGAGCTGTCCGCAGCGCGGCCTGAGGCAGGTAGGGGCCGGGCGGTGAGCTCCAGCTGAGTCTGGACGAGGACACGGCGGAGAGCAGGTGAAGCCCGTCCTGGCTCCTCAGGGTAACGGTTCCGCTTGCCTCCGCCTCTCATGTATATTCTTTACAATGTCTTTAGGTCAGTGAGGTTCAAACTTCTTGAACCTGACCTACAGTAAGAAATAATTCTATATTTTATCACTTATATACATACACACAACCAAAATAAAATTGTCATAAATACTTGCCATTACTACTTGAATTATATTTAGATTTACTCTATCTTGTTTCTTTTTTAAATAGTGCAATCTTCAAGCCACTAACTTGAAGTCATGACTCACCAATTGGGTGGCACCCAACAGTTTGAAAACCACAGCTCAAGATTATGGACAGGATGTTGACTAAATGGAGCCAGTCCGGTTATTCATTCCTTTGTTATTCAAATACCTTTGGCTATATTCTTCATATTGCTGAAAATAATTGTCAATGTTCCTTTATTTCTAGGATTAAAAAAAGTAGCTTTATGATACTCAGTATAATTGTGTTTGATTACAAATATCTAAGCTAATCCCTCAACTCCCAACAAAGTTGGGATAAATTACAGAGATAAACTTTGTAATCAAGAACTTTGCGAATTTTAAGAGCTTCAAAGTGAAATATTTAAGCAAAGAACCATATTTAAACATACTAGTAAAACATAATTTGCTAGGCTCAGTGGCTCAGCCTGTAATCCCGCGCCTTTGGGAGACTGAGGTGAGTGGATTGCCTGAGCCCGTGGGTTTGAGACCCACCTGGGCAACGAGAACTCATCTCTACAATAAATCAAAAAATCAGCCAGGCGTGGTAGCGCATGCCTGTAATTCCGGCTACTTGGAAGGCTGAGGCAGAAGGTTCGCCGGAGCCCAGCAGGTCGAGGCTGCGGTGGCCGGGAGCGGCCACTGCACTCCAGTCTGGGCGACAGAGTGAGACTCCAACTCAAAAACAAACAAACAAACAAACAAACAAACCATAATTTAAAGGAAACAGTTACTGAATATGCTTGTGAACTGAATAACCACTCCCATGGTTCAATTATTTTTGTATATTTGATTTTTTTTAAAAAACAACTTTCTAGAAAGAACAACAAAAACATCTCTATGAACCCACTTTTCCATACCCATTCCTTCTTCAAAAGAAGTGTTTCAGCTGGGCTTGGTGGCTCAGCCTGTAATCCCGCGCCTTTGGGAGGCTGAGGTGAGTGGATTGCCTGAGCCCGCGGGTTCTCGAGACCCGCCTGGGCAGCGAGACCTCATCTCTACAATAAATCAAAAATCAGCCGGGCGTGGTAGTGCATGCCTGTAATTCCGGCTACTCGGAAGGCTGAGGCGGAAGGATCGCCAGAGCCCAGCAGGTCGAGGCTGCGGTGGCCCAGAGTGGCCACTGCACTACAGTCTGGGCGACAGAGTGAGACTCCAACTCAAAAAAAAAAAAGAAGTGTTTCAATATAATCATAATCTATTAAAATGCATAAATTATTTTTCCAAATAATTAGACAATATATCCCGTGTGACTAATAAAAACAACCTAGTTCTAATTTTGTTTCACATCTTTGAGTTATTGTCTTTCATAGATACCCAGGGCTCTCAAATATGGCCAATGTTTGCTGTACCAATTTCATGGTTTGCAATCCTTAGTCCATACAGTTTATCACTGTCATAATGTTGGGCATTTATTTTACATTGGTTTAGTGCAGGACTCTTTATACTCTCTTTGTACCTATTATCCTGTTTTATTTTGATGCAGGGCTTAGATCTAAGAACTCCATCTAGAATCAACTGGTTTGAGAAAAACAGTAGGAGCCAATATTACCTTCAGTCACCTCTGTTGCTAGTTCTTCTGTTCAAAACTTTTATATGTCACAGGTAATCATTTAAGTTTAACTTAACGAATCTCCTTCTCCAAGCTTCTTTTTTAATAACTATCCTGCATTCATCTTCTCATCCAATCAGGCTGTTTGTCCTATTGATTGTCACAAACACTCTGCCTTTGCCCACTTGTATATCTCTAGTCACAAAGGTCTCTACTAGGCATTGCCTTTCTCCCAGTTCAGATCATTGTTGTTTCTTCAGCCAAATTCCATCACCATAAAATAAAACAAATCATAATATTTTTGCTATGCAGTACAAGGTAGTTGCTCTCATCTTTTAAGTACCTATTACCTGTACAACTTACCTGCCAGTTAAGGGCAATATAAAATGGTATAGTGTTTGTTTTTCTTATAGTTTAAGTGGCTGTTAATTTATGCATATCTTTGATGTTTGCTTAAGTTACTAGTCACACTTATTTATTCTTTGCTATACTTCACAATAATTTATTGAGTGCCTGTTATGTTTCAGACATTGTTCTAGAAGTTAGTTTGCATGTGGATATTAGCATTTTGCATATTTTGCAAAATATGAAGTAATAGACTGTCTAATGCTTGTTTGTATTTCTCCTAGAAGACTGTGTCAGAGGATGTTTGTATTCACCAAAAATTCATGTGTCCTTCAATATTTTACAGCGCCTATGCATCTGAGTAGGAATGTGACTAATTATTGTAAATTTTTACAAATAGAATATGAGCAGAAATATTGCATTATTCTGGTTGGAGGCAGGAGAGAGTAAGAGGGACATTAAATCTGTATAGCTGGAAATGAAAGGCTTTGAGGTGGCAGTTTTAAGATGGGAAAAGCCTGGGTCTCTGAGTCCCCACTTGGAGAGACCAGAAAGGCCAGGAAACCTGCATCAGATTGTGACATGAGTGAAAAATAACCTTCATTGTGTTAAGGCACTGAGATTTGGGATCTTATTTGTTACCAATGCAAAGCCTACTCTATAATGATCATTACAACATAATACTTTTATTTGTGTATGTTGATGAGCAGATCATTAAAGATGTTTGAACACTGTCAACTCTGACTCAATTAGCAAATCTTTGAGAGTAGAGATTTTTCATTCATTTTATCCTTCTCAGTATCCAGAAGAGTACTAGGAACATAGCAGGTTCTCAGTAAATATTTGTTAAATGAATAGGTAAATAAACTAGGGATAGTAACGGGAAGAAATTATTAAGACAGAACTAGAGGAAATAACTCATGATAAAATCTGGAAGTATCTAAGATATACATCCACAGTCAGAAACAATACAATTTAGTAAAGAGAAAGAGATTAAAAATTAAACAGCCGGGTTCGGTGGCTCAGCCTGTAATCCCGCGCCTTCGGGAGGCTGAGGTGAGTGGATTGCCTGAGCCCGCGGGTTCGAGACCCACCTGGGCAGCGAGACCTCATCTCTACAATAAATCAAAAAAATCAGCCGGGCGTGGCAGCATATGCCTGTAATTCCGGCTACTTGGAAGGCTGAGAGGGAAGGATCGCCGGAGCCCAGCAGGTCAAGGCTGCGGTGGCCGGGAGCAGCCACTGCACTCCAGTCTGGGCGACAGAGTGGGACTCTAACTCAAAAAAAAAAAAAAAAAAATTAAACAAAAATTGCTGTTGAGTTAACAGAATTTCTACATATCAAACTTTCTTACTAGTACTGACTTCTGTGATATATATTAGGACTAAGAGATGAATGTGGGATAATGAGAAAATTCTTTAAGTCTTTTAAATACATCATTCTTTACATTGTCAACTACTAGGAGCCTTCCATTGGAAAGTAACATAGGAGTTTCAGCTTGCCAGTCATAGCTCTTTGGAAGTCTCCTTATATTGTTTGGCTCTAAGGGCATCTTCTCCATAGAGTTGGTAGGTTAATAATAAACAAAGCACAAAGAAAGGGAACATTCTCCTTATTGAAAAAGAAGAAATTATTTCTCCAATCAGTATTGCCTTCCATTCTCTGTCATGTGACCTGGGTTAAATTCTTCCTAGGGCAACAAGCACTACAGATTCTTGAAGGTTGGAAATTGTGGCTAGAAGATATTTAGCTATAGCACCAGACTAGGGAAAATGTGAATACATTAATTAATTGGTTTCCCTTTAAGGTGGTAAAATGACAGATGATATCTGTCCAATCTATGTAGATACATTTCTGTATTCTTAATTAATATTGAAATTATCAGACAAAATAAGGATAGTAGACTAACAAGACAGAATAGGCATATATATGACTGGTATAAACATAGATGATCCCTCCAAAATTAATGAAAGACAATCCTTGAGTAAATATTTACTACAATAGGAAACTATTATTGAATGATGTGCCTCTTGTGTAAGTATGAATAAACCAAACATAAAAATGTAACAGAGTAGAAAAAAATAAATCCAGTCTCAAAACAACTTCATTCTGTTGTTTGCATAATCTATCATAAAATGTTATCTCTTTTAATCTTTTCAGCAATCCCAGAGAAACAGAAAAGTAGGCTTTATTGTCTGTAGGCTGCAGGTGAGGAAACTTTACCCCAGTCGATACTGCCTGTTCAGGGTCCCTTAGCTCCTTGTGGTCAGGCTGACTGGAACTCAGTTCTGCTGACTCCTAGTCTGGGACTCTTTCTACTCCATCATATTTTAAGATGTATAAAGATTGTTACTTTAAAGTCAGTCATAGATATGACAGCTCAGTGCAGGAGAGGGGAGTGAATCAGCAGACTTTGCCACTGTAGTTCACTGAGAGCCTGAGATGCCCTAATATCTCATTCAAGGCTGAGCACACTTGAGACACAAAGAAGCACAGCTCAACTCCATTCGTTTGATTTCTTTAGGCACAGCCCTCCTAGACCATCAGGTACAACACCCTCCCTTGCATAGTTGATGACCTTTCATGAATGCTATCAAACATATCTGCTGAGACTGCACTAAATAAAATGGCTGTCACCAAGCCATCTGGTGCATTTGAGCTTTTTTTTCCCCTCTAAGATGCAAGTTTTCAGTTTGCACAGCACTTCAAATTCTTAATACACTTGACTAAGTCATTAATATTTCACTTTCATTACCATGTATTAATAACACAAGAATTTAGAATGATCTTGTTCATCTAACTCCTAGAAAACAAATAATTACATCCGTGCATATTGATTGTCAGATAACTAAAGATGCTTAGCCTGGGGCTATGAAAAATTTACCAGCAGGCCCAGTTTTGGTTCTCAGCCATGTTCAAAGTATATCAAGCTGATGTCTATGAAAGACTAAAGACAGCAGGAGAGAAGTTCTGGGAGTTAGGAGGGGCAGTCATAAGTGGACCCCATACAGGTCTCCATAACTCTTTAGGATTCAGTTTCTTCAGCAGGAAGTTGGAAGTCCCGAAGAACATTCAAGGGAAAAGCTAAGAACATGAAATTTTGTTCCCTGACGTTTATTTGGTCTTTTGTGTTTTAGTAGGTGGGTTGGGAGCTCCTTATCTTTCCTTTTCTCCTCTTTGTCTTGATTAAGGAACATAGGTTTTAATGGTGGAAAAGTGTCTTAGACACTGTTTAGTGATTCAACATTTGCTAATAAATAAGTAAATAAATATATATATTTATATATATATACATACACACATACACACATAACAAGAGTAAGCTTTGTCTACCAAGAGCTAGGTAGTAAGCTAGATCGTTGGCAACTTAGCATGGACAAAACAGTATTGTTTCCTACTTACTAGCAGAAGAGTTGGAAAATATGCAAGTGAGCAAAAAGGCCTATTTCAAGAGAAGATGCCTGGGTTAAGAAGGATGAGAAGCTAAGTGTGTGAAAAACTAGGGGAATTGCATAATAGGCATAGGAAATGCAAATGTCACTAGGCAAACAAGTCCTTAGTTGGCTCTAGAAATGGAAAGAAGGCCAGAGGGATAGAGGAAAGAGGAAAAGTGACTTCAGATGAGGGTCAAGAGATAGGCAAGGGCCAGATCACGAAACTCTTGCAGGCCATAATCAGGGGTATGGGTTTTCTCTTTAAGTTCAATGGGCATGCATTGAAGCCTTGAGGGATGCTATGCAAAAGTGTGACATTAAGGGCTGAGAGAAGGGAAGGAATCAAGTTTCTTGGCTTTAGACACCTGGTGGGTGGTGATACTCACCACCAAGTCAAGGAAGGCTAGATGGGAGAAGAGAGACAAGAAGAGATAGGAAAGGACATCTTTTAAAATCCAGATGTCTTACGTAGACTGATCATTTGTCCAGGTATGCCCGGGACAGTGTAATTTATGGCTGTTGTCCCATAATTATGAATTGTGCCTCTTTTTACTCTAAAAAACATATCAGCTTGGGCACTGAAGCATTTGGACATACTAAATAACTATAGTTCTTCTCTAGTTCCTCTTCAGTAGCTTTGCAACATCCTTGGGATGGGGGAAGAGAGCACTTGCAGCCCAACAGTTTGTTTTTCCTGCATTTTCTGGCCACTTCTCTCCTTGCAGAGTGGGATGGTGGTGGTGAAGTTCACAAGATGTATATTTCCCTCTTTTACCATTCCATGCTGCTCACCACTGCTTATCCCCATTACAAATATCAGTGGGCACTGCTTTCCTGGTGGAAGTTCACTACATTACACTATGAAGCTTTCTTTTTCAACCCATCCTCTTCTAGGAAGTACAGAGTGAGTTTGTAGACAGCAGCTCTGGTTTAGGTGGAGAAGACTCCACGAGGCTGATGACAGCTGAGGTTTTTCAGGCTCCTGTGCTCTTGGACACTCTATCCCAAATAAGGACTTGGTGCCAAGATTATTTCCTTTCTTGAGTCGCCACAGGAAAGCAGCTGCAATAACTACTATTACCCTTTCTTAGCCTCTGAATTGAGATTTTTGTCCCCTCAAACCAGAGGCATCAAAAAGTAACCTCAGGACTTACCAGCCAAATAAACCTTAAATATTTGTGAAGTTTTGATGTTCAATATTTTGAAAGTCTTCCTCCAGAAGACTTTTTTGCCCTAAGCTTTAAAAATATTGAACAATTTGTACTAGTGCAGATCACATGCAGTTACATCGTACCTTTGAATATGGAGTTCTTGCTACCTGTAAGCCTTCACTTGTCTGACCAATTCCTACTCAACTTTCAAGGCCAAGTGCATTGTTTTCAGTGAAATCTACATCTCATTATCATAGTATCTGCATTCCTAAGATTGGGCACAGGAGCAAAGATGGAAGATAAAGTACCTGGATCTATGAGATTAGGTCGTGGTGATATAGAGGTGATGGGTCCATTAAGCTCTATTCTTTGGCTAGATGGACAGAAAAAGCACAGCTTTGGGCATTTGACTATGTGACACTTCTCTTTCTCAGAATTCCCACAAGCTCTTCCACTCCTACAAAGGCCCTCTAGATCCCCAAACCCTCTTGTTTGGACTTGGAGATCATAGCCTTTTTTCCTTTCCCTGAATCTGTGGAACTAGCAGAGAGGACTTTTCATGAAAAAAGCAGGTTTAGAAGGGATGAGAGCACTTTTTAAAATAAGCAGATGGTCTCTATAGATGAGGGAGTGTTACCATTAAAAGCATATGCTTGGTACCAGGGAGGGAGAAACACAAAGAGGATCATGATGCACGTTGTTTCTGTAAACAAGTGGTCTTTGTGGAAGTTTCCCATGTGAGGGAAACAGCTTTACAGGGTGGTATGAAGAAACTTGCCTGAATAATTCTGACTTCATCTGCAAGACTGTTTACCTGACATGAATTATAATAATACATTAACACGAAATGACATCTGCAGAGATGATAGCTAGATGAGCTTGTGTTTATTTGTTTGGTTTTGTTTTCCAACCCATTTGATGAAATAAAAGCATTAGGAATACATGGTGATCTTGCACTTACTCAGTCTCTGTGTTTACAGCACAGACATATAACTGACTTTGTGTCGGCATTTGGTATTTGCTGTGTAAATATATGACATTTATAGAAGAAAACTTATTTTGATATAAAGGCAGTCTACACTTAATTTGCCAATGATGCAATTTCTCATTAATGTGCAGCTTTGATTTTAGAGCAGGAATCTCTATGAAAGATGAAGAGAAGCTACTAAACAACAAAACATTCCCATGTCAAAAGAGATTTCATTGCTTATGGATTAAATTTAGCCTAAACGGTAATTGATATGGAGGCATAATTTGTATTTTGATCAGGTTAATGTATTTTTTCCCTTTTTACATTAAAACAAAACACATAGCAGTGAGAAACAGATGAACTTAGCTAAAACTATGTGTAATGAAATGAGCACTGGATTAGCAATTAAAAGACCCTGGTTCTGCCACTAACTACCTAGGTAACCATGGTTAAGGTCATTTTATTATCATTAGCTTCATTCCTAACCATAAAAAAAGAACCTAATCCAAGTCAGGGATCATAAACTCAAATTTCTTCATGTTCCTGGCTAGTATCATACATGAGTAAATCTTGGCAGGTGTAAGACTAAAGGCGGTGGTAGGGCTTATGATAAACTGGCGAAAGCTTGGCTCCTTTAAATAGGCAGCTGCTGCTGAGCTGCAGCCAAATATTGCTACATGGGTATTTTGAGGGATGTGTGCTTCCAGAGCTTCTAATTTTTCACTTTTTTAAGCTTGAAATCCAGGTTTGGTATAAAATAGCTCAGTTTTTTCAAGGTGAGTAATTCATTTAAATAAAAGAGAGAGAGAATAAAAATTATATGAGGGTCAAATAATCATGTCAACAGGCTCCATAAGCTAAAAGTGAGCACTGTAGTCTAAAAGACCTATGGGGTCTTTTCTAGTTTTCAAATTCAAAGATTCTAGGACAGAAATTGCAGAGAGAAGGAATTCACTTCTGCTTAAAACAGACTATGTTATTTTTTAGTGATCTGGGAAGGAAAAGCCTTCTAGAGATATGTTGTTTTAATTCAAGGATGGAAGTGCTAAAAGGGAAGCAGGATGACCATTACTGGTGCTATGGTAGAGGGGGTATCCATATTTGGATGTGTGTGTGCTCACACATACATGGAAGTGTGTGCATTTGTGTGTGCATACACAAGTAATGGTAAAAATGGTAGGAGCTAAATTATCCATCAGTTCTTTCTGACCCGTGAGTCTATGATTCTAGCTTTTTTGATTTGTCACTTCTCTTTCTTTTTTGTTCTTCTCTTCCTGCCCTTATTCTTAGTTATTCTCCATGATTGTTCAAGTAAGAGGTCTTGATGTTTAAAAGTCTGGTTAGGAATGAAAGAGGTAACAATGAGTTTGAAGGAAGGTGTAAAGAAAAAGGGGAGGAGGGGGGAAATAAAGGGAGTTGAATTACCTGCAGATACTGTAGTAAAGAAAGTCTGTTATTTCAAGCTTGACTTATCTTTACTGTAGACATAAAATATGATCAGGGAGTATGATGTCAGTGCATCCACTCTCAATAATTGATATGATGAATAATCTCAACCTTCTAACACCTTCTGTATCTTCCCACATCCCAAGAAACTTCATTCATCAGCCACGTTTGAAATGTTTAAGTAATCTCAGTGATGTATGGAACCCTGACACTCCCTTGTTAGAAATTCGTGCTACTAACATTCTATCAAATTAAAAAGCCACTGAGCTCTTGTGCATAAAATTATCATAAATTACCTTCTGAAGGTTCATTGCTGTTTGGAATGTTTAATTGCTCACTCAGCTGAACTTTAACAGCTCAGTATTATTAATCAACTTGTCAAAAGATTTTTCATTATGTAGTCTTTAGATGGAGTCGGGCAAGGTACACACTTGTGCTTAAGTTGGTCTGATTGTAGCAAATAGCCAACAAATCTTGATAGAGTTTGGCATCTTTTGCTCACTAATTATGGTTATTTTTACAAAAGATTCTTAAGGAAACAAGATTCTCCTACTTAGAGTTTTCAATAAAGTAAATGACTTTCTTTTTAAAGTAGATAATTGTTCTGACCATTTAAGAGTCAAAGAAGGCAGGTGGATGGCTGATGACATTCTACTTACAAGTGATCTTGTACATTCCTATTAAATTAGAAAAGAACAATGGATAAACTTTGAATGTTATCTATGATTCTATGATAGCTTCTAATGTGATTTTATAGTAATCTTGCTTAAAAATAGTGTTTGAAGAATAGACTATTTTAGATAATTTAATTGTGTTTAGTAATGAAGCTAAGGCTGTCTCATTTTCCAAAGGAGTAGGGTTATTTCTTCACCTTAGTTAGCAAATCCACATCAAAGGCAAAAAATTATTACAGAGTTCTAGTTTATTCAACTGCCTACCCTAAAAACAATTATTTAAAGTTCAGTGATCATGATCATTACTTTCATAAGCTCGGGAATATGAAAATACTTCAATGAAGATGAAAGTAATCTAACATTTTTACATTGTGGATGCTTATTTCCTGTTCTCACTCTTTTACCTTGTATTTCTCTCTGTGTAGTTCTTTGGTGTTGTACAACTATCTGAAAACATTAACATGGACAATCATGGTTTTCCACTTTTCATGTATTTTTTACATTTATAAAGTAAATTTCCTTCTGGAAATCCAATAAATAATACCTACCAAAAAAAGTTACCATAGCAATTGGTGGTGGTTGTGGTATGGTAAGGATGCTGGTAAGGTTAGTATTCTAAGCCTACTGATAACATTGGCACATATAAGATATTTGCAAATGCCTGTCTCCTATGGCCACAAAAACAAAAATTGAAATCTCATGATGCTGCCACTGGAATTTAAACTGTGGAACCACCTAGTGGATGATTAACATTGTTAAAAAGAACTCTGATACTGAAAACGAATCCTTCTTGTTTGGGAGAGAAACTGTCTTGACCAGAAATGCTTTGAAGAAAAAATTTGGAGTGAGATTTTAATATATTTGCTTCATTACATTTCATGTGGGGAAAAAAAAAAGGAAAAAAACACCCACTAAAAAAAAGCAATTTAGATGCAACTGGATCCTGAGATGACTAAAGATTCCACCTACCCACACACCTCTCCACCCACTCATCCAAAGCCAGCAAACAAAATAACATACAAAATCTCTATGACATGTGGTAATTGTTAAAATCAAGTACTCTACTAACTACTCCATATCTTCTCTCTCACCATCACTGCAGATATCTTTCCTGCTGTCTTTCAGACTGAAAACAGAGATGTGGTTAGGGGGGAAAAAACATCTTATATAGTTCAAGAAAGCTTTTGCCTTAGTTGAAATAACAAAAATAGATAATAGTGCACCACTGAACATTTGCACTAAAAAGGGAAGATTGGTGCTGGAATGTACATCATTTGTAGAAGTGGCAGAATGATCATGTATCAGTTAGGATTGTATCAGGCTGCAATAACAGAAAACCCAACAAATAGTACTTAAGCAAGATTTCATTCTTTCCATATAAGAATAAATTCAGAGACAAACTATTGCTGGTGTTGATTTAATTGTCCAAAAATGCTACTTAGAATTCCAGTTCTTTCTCTGTAGCTTTTTTCCACAGTCTTTACTGTGTTGGCTTTTTTGTTCACTCACTTTCTGCCCCATGGTTGGAAATGGTGGTTTTAGTTAGCTACTCAACTATGTCAGTCACAAATTGATCAATTTTATTTAGCATTCACAAGAGAAAATGTCACTGGTTAGAACTTTATAGTTTTTATTAAATTAGTTAAATTTTCACTTTATCTCCTCTATATTTATTTATTTATTATTTTTTCTTTTAAAGATTGGGCATAATTCAGGGTTAGGTATACAAATGGTCATTTTGTAGGTCAAGTTCAGGCCTTACTTTGGTCCCACTTCACTTGGTTTGAGATCTCCTCTATGTTTAACGTGAAGATTTAAGACTTAGATGAAAGCTTAGAAAATAAGATCTAATGGCAGGTTAAAAGAAGCTTACTAAAGAAATCTTGGGAGAATCTTTCCTCCAAGTATAGTAAAGATGATTAGGAAGATGTTGGCCAGCTGCTTTACTTTTCCCCTGCAGAGGACATAAAAAAAAAAATTCTATTATTACATGTGGAAGAATTTACTGTCAATGAAGATTTTGAAGTTCTTGAGTGGGTAACTTTGAAAAACTGTAAGAACACCTTAAAAAAGAATGTATTTGAAATAATTCAGGCAAACCTTTGTTTGAATAAGTTTGCTTGAAATGATCTCTTGTGGTCCCATTCAATTTAATGTCTCTCTGATTCTGTGATACTAAATTTCGGTATGATTGACTAGAATGCCTTAGGACTAAATTCCACTCATTGATTTCAGTATCACTTAAGAAAAAAAACTAGAAATTACCACTTTATGCACCATTTGTAGCAGCTGGCATATCCCCCAAGCTTTATAGTGATGCATATTCAGAATAGAGTAGAACTCAAAGTGTAAATTTTCTTTAGTGCATGGATTATTGATTTAATAGATTATGACAATCTATTTTGTCAGAACTGCTACCACATGGGTTCTGAGTCAGCAGGCAGATGAGCCTTACAAAACACTTGTTAAAAAAAAAAAACACAAACCAAACTGCTGCATAAGATGAAATTAAAGTTCAATTTTTGATACATAAGTTGTCAGCTTTTTTGATAAGTAAGATGATCATAACCCAAGAGCTAGACTTATTAGAGGAGAAATGAGGTAGTCATTTTGTTTTTTTCTTTTACTTCTGTAGCATGCATGGCAAATTGTAACCTAGAGGAAGAAAAAAACAAATTTTGGATCTTTTAAGAATGTGTAATATAAAGGATGAAATAATATCCAGTTGCATACTTGGTTATCAAAGGTAAGGTTGTCACAGTCTAGGAAACAGGCTCTAATTTAGCTATTTGGTTGCAGGCAGTTTATTGAGTAGCAAAGGGAAGCAAGTCTAGGCAGAGGGAAAGTCAAATTGTGATACAGTCCCAATAGTAGCTTCAGGCAATTCACAGGGAGTTCTGAAGGTGGATATTTCTTTAGAGATACCCCAAATGGAGGCCAGGGGGTTGAGCCTTTGTCCCCTTACATTGATCAATTATTGGATGTGGTCTTTCCCCCAGGAGGGAGCATAAACTTGGGCAAGCAGGTTCCTTTGGCCAAGGGCAATTTTTAGAGAGGGTCAAAGTTGGGGAGATAAACAATTTGGCCCTGAGGGAGATGGAGGGGCACTCCACAGTATCTAGTACAGTGTACCTTTTGTCATTAAACTTTAAGAATTCTATTAAACTTTAATTTTAGATGCTTCTTGGTCACTTTGCACTCCTCAGATCAGCAGGTAAGGAAAGGAGTCATTATCCTGACACAATTGACCTTGAAAAGCAGGAGGAGGGCAATCTATTTTTAGGAGATCAGTTCCTTTCTCTTCATTTTCTTTCTAAATAATAGCAAATGTAGTAAAACGTATTTGTTTCATGTAGTAAAGTCACCCTACTGGAAAACTACTCCATTCTGATTGGTTTCTTTTCTTAGGGAAACCTTTAAGAGAAAGTTTAGAGATATAACAGCCCCAGTCAGAACAGCTTGTCTCAAAGTTGTAACTGATAATCACCAAATCCCTCCTCAACTATGCCCAGTAGATTTCCTCTCCCCATTGGTTATCAACTCTACTGGTCCAGGAGGCTTGCCTGGAAGAGTGACCAAACTCTCAAATATAAGCCTAAGGACACCATGTTCTTCTCAGGCCATGACTGAGGTACTTGTCCATTTATCATTAAAGTTGGCCACTGGAGTGCCAAGAGATGCTCCAGTGGATCACCTGGCTACAAACATATTTTTTCCTTGTCTTTTTTTGTGTAGAAATAGACTGACCCTCTCCTGATTTTCAAGGCCAATTGTCTGTATTAGGATGGTGATTCCTTTTTTTTTGAGAAAACAAAAACAAAAAAAATGCCTTTGATCTGAGGAGGACAAAGTGAGCACAAAGAGGATCCTGAGACAAAGTTTAATGGGACTCTGAGTATGAGCATATCCCAAGAGTCTAAAATCATATTTTAGATTCTGCCCAATAGGATTCAGGTGCCACCTGTTATAGTTCTGGATCCCGGGAAACAGATTTGATGAAGATTAGAGATTTAAATGTGGGAGTTTTATTGAAAAGTCCCCTCAGGATCAGCACCTGTGAGGGAGCAAGGGCCACAGGTTAGGGTAGCTGAAGAAGTTCGGCTGTAACGACAGCCTCAGATGATCCCATATGAAGTATAACAGTTGGGGTTATCCTTTAGAGATGTCTTATATTGAGGAAAAGGGTCCAGGCTTGGTAGCTTTGCACTGACCACTGATTAGACACAAGCTGTTGCTAAGAGGAAACATAAACTTGGGCAAACAGAATTTTTTTTTTTTGGCAAGGACAATTTCTGTAGAGGAAAATACAAAGGAGGCCCCTCCCCCAACAAGTAATTATCCTTTTGAAGGGCAGGGCCCCTTCCTTGTACACACTTCACGAGCTAGGTTAGTGTTCTAGGAACTGATCAACATCAGGGGACCAGCTAGTGTTGTTGTGAAAGACTGCATTCACTTCAGTGAATTTTATTCTTTTCTTTTTTTTTTTTTTTTTTTGAGATTCCTTCCACGCATTTGCCCTTTTCATGATGGGTGATTTACAAGTGTACCTGCCCACACCGTGCTGAGTGTTCAGCAGTTTTGGGCCCAAAACGGCATGACCCCTGTGCCTCACCCTCCCTATTATCTGACCTTGCATCAAGCGACTTTTTATTTCTCCAGAGGAAAAAGTTCACAAAGGAAAATGTTTTGCCGATGTTGAAGAGATGAAACAAAAAACAGCTAAAGCACTAAAAGGCATCAAAATTGACGAGTGTAAAAACTGTTTTGAGCAGTGTAAAAAGTGTCTCAAAAAGTGTATTGAATCCAATTAAGAATATTTTGAAGGGGATTGAAGTTTAAAGGTGTAAGAATAAATATACAATTTTTTATGAATACATTCCGGAATTTGGAGGTCTTCTGTCATAGCTGTGATCTGTGTGTTGGGCAAAAGAATGCCTCAGTCCTAAAGGGTAATTTATGGGGTGTACCACAACATATGCCACAACATTGATTCTAAATTTACTATCTATACAGTATAGATAAAACACTGGTTTTATAGTCAGGTGACTTATATTTCTTCTTTCTTTCATTATAAATATTTGGTCAATCACTTTTGCATAAATGAATGATTTAAATGTTGAGTGTTTAGGATGTCCCAGCGCTCTGCGATGTGTGTTCTGTGATACAAATACAGGAGTCATACACAATCTATCATCAAATTTGATGGGTGGTATTTCTCTCTCTGCCCCTTACTGAAAGAAGATGTACTCAGACAAGTTATTTAAAATCATATGACTTTTTATCTTTTCCTGTTCACCTCAAGATTATGAGAATCAAAACAATGTTTAGAAATTCTTTGAAGATGCAAAGAGTGTTTCATGACTTTGTATATAGAATCATTATTATACAAGTTGTGGTTAATATTTAACATATAATTGACAAATAAGTACTTCATTTTATGTTGGCTTGAAATAGACCTTGAATATTATTTGAACATTTTTGGAAGGATGCTGTAAGAGGTACCCATTTGGGAATGAAAGTTGTGGTGAAATACCTGTTACTTGCAACTTACTGGGCTTCATTTCAATGTTATTGCTGTATCAAAACAATAAATCACAATAGGCACTTGGACAATCTAAACACTTAGATTAAATATACAATTAGCAAAATTCAATGGTATTACATTTGGGGGTCATTTAAACAGTTAATGTAATCTGCTTCATAATTTTCTCATATTGATCATTTTCTTTCTAAATAGTAATTGTTTTTGATTTTTTTAAATTATGAAAGACAAATTAATTTTTATGTCAGCATGATAAATGTTACTTGAGAATTTCATCTGAAAACTGAAGTCTCAACACTAATAAATATATAGAAAGAACTTGTAGTTAGGTTTGGCAGAGCCATATAGGGCCATGCTTGTTTCCATACCACAGGCTGACCAATACAAAGTCAATAACAATTACTGGATACTTAAAACAAGTAAAGCCAGGTGAAGTAAAGACTAATAAAGATGAATAAGATGTGAGCCATGGTCTTTAGGAGCTCATATTGTAGTGAAATGTGTTCACTTTTGGATAGGCATAGATAAGAAAAAAGCATTTACCCATGTCAACCCTGAAGAGTGAGGATGGAAGTAAAGGGCTTATAATTCTGACTAGAATAACTAGTTCAAGGAAACTTCAAAGCATTCTGAATTTTTCTCCTCCAACTTTTAATCCTTCCTGGAAGAATGGCATGACTTCTTTGAGCTTGTTTGCTCTCTCTCTTTCTCTAATATCTATGTACGTATGTATGTTATCTATTTATCTATGTAGCTATTCACTTATCTCCTAGAATGTTAATTGGCACTAATTACAGACTAAGATAAAAGTACAAAAATTATAGCCAGTCCTCACCCTTTGTAGCACAACATAGCCTACACCTCTAAAAGCTAATTGCTATAATGGCTGAACTGTTTGGGGAAAAGGGGATGGGTCATAACATTTTGATCACTGTACACATAGACACTGTTGGTGCAGATGGCTCACAAAAATCTACTTTAGAAAAAAGGCATACTTTGGTCAGTTTTTTTTAACTTTTAGTTTCTTTATTTTAAAATTGTGGGGTACAATTCAGGGTTAGGTATACAAATATTCATTGTGTAGGTATACTTGTTGATGAGGTGTGCCCCCCTTTCCCCAGGCAGATTCCCACTACTGCCAATATCACCTCCCCACCCTCCCACCTCCAGCAGTTTCCTTCTACTGTCAATCTTTTTCTTATAGTATTATGATAATTGTTCAACGTCCACTTATGAGTGAGAACATGTGATACTCAGTTCTCTGTTTCTGTGAAAGATTACTCAGTGTCATAGACTCTAAGTCCATCCAGGTTGCTGCGAAGTTCATGATTTTGTTCTTCTTTATAGCTGCAGACTATTCCATTGTGTATATGAACCACTTTTAAAAAAATCCAGTCCTCTTTTGACAGACGGAATGGTTAGTTCCATGTTCTTGCCATTATGAAACATGCTGCGATAAACATATGTGTGCAGGTATCTTTTTTATAGAGTGATTTGAGTTCTTTTGGGTATATTCCCAGTAAGGGGATTGTGGGGTCAGAGAGAAGTTCTCCATAGCTTGGAAGATAGCTTGGGTTTTTAATTCAAGTTGCCTGCTGAAGAGTTGCCTGTGCCCTGTTGTTGAAATATCTGCACATATCCCAAGGCCAAACACAGCAGTAGCAACCAGACTGTCAAGCTTATACTCACCATATACAGTAACACGGTGATTCATAGGCTCCTTTCAATTTCTTAGATCTTACAGGGTTTGGAAAAAAAAAAAAACTGTCTCAGAGGTGGTGAGAAATGAGTTGTGCATAAGCAAAGGAAATGCCTGTCATGAATACATGACCTTTGGAGGACTAAGTAATATGCAATCCTTGCCCATAAATATGTCTTATAAAAGTCAAAAGGCAATAAGGTAAAAATCAGAAGCAAAGTTTTGGTTATTCATGCCATTCATATTTCCCAGTATTTCTATGAAGTAGTTTAGGGCATCTATTAGGTTGACAAGGAACAGGTTTTATTTTACCAGGTAGAAAAATTTTCTAAGGATATCAGCAATGAAACATGTATTGCAGAATTAAATAGCTTCAAATGAGCAGTTGAAGGGCAATGTAAACCACCTGGTAGACAGGTAAATCAGTGTGTAAAGATGTGTAAGGAATCTTAAGAATTTATCCTGGCAAGCAAATCTAAAACCTGGATTGGAATAAGAACTTAAGAACAAAATTATGAGATAGTTTATGTGCTGTGGTGATAAGTATATTCAATTTCTTAATAAAGTACAATATTTATAAGACTAAGCATTGATTACAGTTTGTTGGCACTACATATTACTTAGCATTGATAAATGAGAATATGTCACTCTGAATTGTCCACATGCATAAAAGGAAACTTATGCATTAATGATTTCAGACAACTGACGTTTATCAAACCATACTTCATTCTAACAAAACTTACTGAATACTTACTTTGTTGAAGGCACTGTGTTTGGCTTATTAGGGTCTTTCTTCAAGGAGGAGGATATGACAAAGTCAATCAGCTAGCAGTACATTTACAAGGCATACGTAATAAATGCCAAAAAGAGATGCAAAGGAGAAAGGGAGCTAATCCAGAAGGGCAGATTATAAAAGACTTCATAGAAGAGGCAGCAGCGGCATTTTGACAAATAATTGTGGGTGGCAGGGTGGGGTGGGAGTGTTCCTGGATGAGAGAATAAGAGTAAAACCAAAATTGATAAGACAGGAAGTGAGAGATTCGCTTGGGACATCAGGAATGAGTAGTTTTTGTTTGGTATGTAGAACAAGGTATGTAGGAAGATAGGAATTTATATTAAAGTTTCTTAAAAGTGTCACATTTTTCATATTGTCCTGTGTTTTCAATGGTATTTTTTGTCTGGAACTCCAGTCTCTCTGCTTGATGGCTAATGATTATTCAATTTAAAATTCATTTCAGAGCCGGGCTCGGTGGCTCAGCCTGTAATCCCGCACCTTGGGAGGCTGAGGTGAGTGGATTGCCTGAACCCGCGGGGTCGAGACCCGCCTGGGCAACTTGGCAAGACCTCATCTCTACAATAAATCAAAAACTAACTGGGCATGGTAGCATGCGCCTGTAGTTCCAGCTACTTGGAAAGCTGAGGAGAAAGGATCGCCGGAGCCCAGTAGGCGAGGCTGTGGTGGCCGGGAGCAGCCACTGCACTCCAGTCTGGGTGACAGAGTAAAGACTCCAACTCAAAAAAAAAAAAAAAAAAAAATTTCATTTCAGGAGCAATCTCATCTAAGTAGCAGAAAACCCTTTCTGCCATAATAACCCATAACCCTAACCACTATAATTTGTGCTATTCTGCCTTACGGCTAATTAACTTCTTCTGTAACTCTTTGTATACATTTTTGTCTCTTCCATTAGAATGTGCTTTTCATAAGGGCAATAACTAGTTGCTAGTTGTACTGTTCTTGTAGATCCATAGTAGACACTCAGTAAATGGTAACATTGTAAAGGAAGATTATTGTGGCTATGATGTAGTTGCATTACAGTGGCAAAAGACTATGGGGAGATGAATTCAAGGCTAACACAGTAAATAGAGATTATGAGAATCTGAACTTAAGAGTACAGGGAAGGGGAAATGAAAATAAACAGTAGATGGGACTTAGTTAACTAATGAGTTTTGGGCTTGTAAAATATAAATAAAGGGAAATATGAAGGCAAATGATGGTTTGCCATTTGGTGGTGGGGTGAGATGTAATTATGGGGGTTTAATGAGTCCATTTCTTACATAAGGCTCAGCAGGCAAACGGAAAAAGCAATCTAGAGTTAGAAATAATAGCAATATGGATTTTGGAGTCATCAGTAAGGATATTAGGTGGTGCAAATGAAAAAGCAAAGAAAATTTGAAAAGATAAAGAACTGACAGGAATGAGAACTGAAGATTGCCAAACACCCAAATTTAGAGGGCTGAAAAAGAAAAACAAATGAGTTAATGAACCAGAGCAGACAATTAGGTTAAAAAAAAACAAACAAAACAGAATGGGCATTATTAATTTCTTATCATTTTGGCTATTCCTACCTACAAGTACAAATATAGTTTGCTACCTATATGATTACTTCTCATTTCATTTAGAATGAGAGTCCTCAACCTGAAGACCTTGGAACTCTAAGTGTTCCATGTAGGGTTTTTGATCCTACACAATTGTTTTCTCATAAAAAATGCATAATTTTGATAGATTGTTAAAGGACTCAGCATTATAAAAAGATTATAGATAATTTTCTTAGAGATTTTGTACAGAAAGCACCACATCTCAAGAAAAGTTTAAAATCTTTGCCTCTTGCAGATCTCATTTGTCATTTATCAAAAGGCTATCTGACTGCAAATACAAGAGAAAGATCTAAATGTGGTTTTAAAAAAAAGTTAAAAACAATTCAGACACAAAGTGCTAGCTTAAAAATGAGCACAGACCAGGCGTGGTGGCTCAAGCCTGTAAGCACTTTGGGAGGCTGGGGCAGGAGGATTGCCAGAGCCCAGGGGTTTGAGATCAGCCTGGGCACTTGGTGAGACCTCATCTCTACAATAAATAAAAAATTAGCTGTGCGTGGTATGGCATGCCTGTAATTCCAGCTACTTGAAAGGCTGAGAAGGAAGGATTGCTGGAGCCCAGCAGGTTGATGCTGGGGTGGCAGTGAGTGTACCATTGCACTCCAGCCTGGGCGATAGAGTGAAACTCCATCTCAAAAAAAAAAAAAAAAATTGCACAAAAGACCCTGCGTCCTTTTCTCTCTTAAAAAGGGGGAGAAAAATAAAAAGATAAATCAGATGATGAATTTTCTGGAAACAATTTCAGCATCTGTAAAAGTTCTATACTATTTTTTGAGTGTTGGCAACTCCCAGGTCTAATATGTGCCACCTTAATCAACACTTTGGTATGGACCTAATGGAAAACATCTTTTCTCTGCCATAACTCTAGTGTAAGTTTCTGACATCAGCCCAAAGGGACAGACAGTTTGAATCCTGTGAAAGACAGGCCTTCTGATGCTAACTAGAGGACACTCCGCTCATGAAAGATAGCCTTTACAGATACTACAGACTCCAAATGGAAAACCCTTACTTGGAACAGAGAAATTTGGCACAATGTTTCCCAGAAACTATGCCAAAGATCTTTAATACAGTTCTTATAATCACAAACTCTATTGGTTAGTCTACTGACACAAGTGCTTGGTGCTTTTCCATCTAATCAGAGTTGAGTGTGGAAGCAGCCCAAGGTTTCCTCGAGTGTTTATATTATTCCAGTGGAGCTTCCTTTGATTTACCTAAGGGATGTTTTGTTTTAATTAAAGTTTATGACCAAAGATGGGCTGAAAAAGTATTGAAGTAGATGTACATTGTTTATAGGTTTTGAATACAATTATATCAACCATAAAAATAGACCAAACAATTTTACTTGTCCTCCAAAAATCAATTCTTGATCATAGAATTTCAGGTCTTCATTTTGTTTTCATTTAAAGTAATAAAAGGTGCTTGCTGATCATTAACTGGAGAAAACTGTAAAGTCAGTAAATCTGGAAACTAACATTTATTAAGTTTCAGTGGGAAATGTAGTAAGGAGATCTGACGTTGGTTAAATTATGGACTCTATCCAATTAGCTGGCTCTCCCTCCAAAGCAAATGTACTAAAAATAAAATGCCTTCCTTTTTGATGTCAATTATAAAGTGAACATTTTTTTCTTTTCTTTTTGTCTTTTAGGTTTTGATAAGATTTGGCAGGATAGTAGCCATGAACCTATCTGACACCTGCTTCAGAAATCATGCCAAATGTCATAAGGTCGTGATTTATTTCCTTTACAGTCACTATGCTTTTATGTACCAAATTCTTAAATTAGAAGCAAGATAAATGATGTCCTGGGGAATATATATGTATTGAAGACTTTTATTAAAACCAAGCAAGCTCCCATAAGGCAAAGTATTAGATTAAAATGTCTTCCAGACCATTCTCACCAATTTCTTCATAGGTAGTGCTAGTCCCCTGGTATAGAACCTTCATTCTTAGGACAAAATTTACAACTACTGGTACTTTCTCCTGTGTTTGAAAAGATGTCAAGGAACACAATTGCTAAGGCCCCTGCTTCAAGACTACCAAATATACGTAGACTCAAGTCTACAGTCACTCTGTGCCCTCCTCATATTCATCAACTACAGCAGCAGTATGAGCCAAGGATTGCAGTCCTCAGGCTCAAGTCTCTCCTTGGACACCTAGGTGATTCAAAGAAAACATCAGTACAGTGAAAATATTGCTGTTTTATTTCATTTTACTTAAGTCATTTCAACTCTAAAAATGAGTTTTTAAGTTAGGACTTTGGAAACAAAGGTATTATTTGAGAATATGCAAGTCACAGCATGGAAAATTTAGTAATACGCTTAAGTTCCCATTTTAACCAAGAGCAAGGAATTTGAAGTAAAAGATCAACATCCATTTCTGGTTTCACTTTTCATTATTGTGTATCCTTAGTCAAGTTATTGACAGCTATGAAGCAGAGATACTAATATTTCCTTGTACAAAAAAGAAACTAAGGAATGCCATTATAAATTGTTTGGGTTCATTTTGTTGACATAGTGCTAAGGGTTGTGCCAGGTTAAAGGCTGGCTCACGCATGAATGTGGCCCTTTTAAATTACCCCCACCCCCACCGCCACCTATGAGCTTGGAGAAGTTCCTTTAGGTGGAAGAGGCCATCTCTCTTGCTACCACAAGACTGGTGAGGTGAGAGTGACTTGAAAGAGGTTGCCAGCATCCAGACTGAGATCTTAAGCATATTATACTCCCTTGCTTTTGCAATTTCTTCTACTTTCTACTAGCAAATGCATCCTGGATTGGCCTTTTTTTTTTCTCATTTGAATGGCAAGATAAGATATTCAGGTTTTATTTAGACTATGGTGGTAGGAGGCAGCCTTTAGAATTGCTTTGGCTTTACTCTACTTGAGTTGACTTGGTCAGGGCAAAATAAATCTTCTACATGGCTCGTACCAGAATTCTAGAGTCTTGTGCCAATATTGGAGTCAAAGTCTCAGATAGTGTAGTAATAATTTATGTTTTTCCCCTGGGCTTTTTTTTTTTTTTTTTAATTCAGAGAACTTATAAATGACTGGTCTGGGGCAGAATCTAGGTATTTAGAATCTTATTTCTTCATCCTTTATCTCTCAATTGATACATGTCTACTGACATTCCACTTTGACATGATTTACATTTATCTCACAAGGTGGTTTACAAGATTAGTTGAAATAATATTTGTCAAAATACATGCTTCAGGCATATCCATAATTCTACAAATGTTTGCTATTTGTTATTTATTGCAGGCATATTGTATAGGTGTATTTCTACTTTTATTATTTATTATGGTATATTGTACTAGGAAATTGACAGTTGTTTATTAGTCACAGGTCAGTTCTTCAGCATCTTCCTTCTCTTTACTGGGTTCACGTTTTCCACCTTACTTGCTTCTGCTTCCGTTCCTTTGCTGCATATATTTCAGGGGCTTTCAGATTCTCTTTAGATATACTCAGTGACTAGTTACTATGTTCCAGGGGCTTTGTGATTCCAACTACAAAAAGGTTTCTGAACTACATTTTTTTGCTGTCGTCCTCTGAAGCATGCCTTTTCTCACTCACCTTGTAATCTCTTGATCCTTTTCACATTGATGCATAGGGTACAAATATTTACTCCTTCTTGTCTTTGTCTTTTAACTCAGCCTGCCCTCCCAAACACTACAGTTTGCTGGGAGGTAAAAGCCAATTTCGAAGAATACCAGGAATTTTCTCAGCACAGCCCTCTCCTACTGCTGTCCCTGCAGCCATCATCTCCATGCCTACATTTTCATTAGCTACTTCTGATTTCCTGGGTTTGGGATCTTATTCATATTTTTTGGTGGAGTAGCTACAGAACTTTCACCTGCTGGGCTAACCTCTGCTTTCCCATCTGTGCTCTGTTTAGGAGTGGAGAATTTATCATATTTTGAAGGCTACATCCATCCCTCAAGGACCTGCTAAAAGATCCCTTTCACATCAATGTTAATTTCTCTTTTGGCTTCTTATTTGCCTCTCCATATACCAGTGGCTCCCATTTTTCTTGTATTTATGTATGGGTCTGCCTCTTCCACTGGGTTGTGCGTTTCTGAAGGAGTGGCTTTATTTTACTCATCTTTGTGTAACTTAGAGCACTTGTATTGTCCTTTGTATTGGGGTAGTATGTGGGTGGAGATGTACAAAACTGGTTTGTATTGGAGGACCTTTTTGAGCTAGATGCCATGGTGTGTGCATGTAGTCCCAGCTGCTTGGGAGGCGGAGGTGGGAGGGTTCCTTGATGCCAGGAGTTTGAGGCTGTAGAGTGCTATGATAATCAAACCCGTGATTAATCACTGTACTCCAGCCTGGACAACACAGTGAGACCTCATCTCTAAAATAAATGCTCTTCCCTGTCTTCACACTCATGTGGTAGCCAGTCTCTGGAGGCCACTTCATACTCCTTTTATCTATATAATACTTACTCATTCTTCCTCTTTTCATTTAAATGCTGCTTCCTCAGGTATCCCTCGATTACGTTAAAAGTTCTAGAGAAATACTGTTAGCCAATGTACTTTAACTCTAAAGATGATTTGACACAATTAAAATTATATGTCCAGTATCTATTTTGTCTGCCAGAGAGTAAGCTAAGCTCCATCTTGACAAAGATAAAACATCTGCCTTGTTCACTTTTTTATACCCGGCACAATCCTGTTGATGTATTTAAATACATTTACTGTTTTTAATTTTTTAAATTATTACTGTTTTTTGTCAGAAGTTATTTCTTAATATTTGAAGCATGGAAATTGGAGCCAAATGGCAAGGGTGTGTATTACAACTCGGTCACGAGTTGTATGCTCTTAACTTCTCTGTTCCTCAAATTCCTTATGTTTAAGATGAGCAGTATGAGAATACCCACAAAGAAGGATGTGGTGAGTATTAGGATAAATAATGTGGATCATTTAGCAGAGCCCTTACATAAGGAAGGCACTCAGAAAGCATAAGTTATTACCACCATCTAACCTTCTTCACAGATGGGAGAAAAGAGGCAGATAATATGTAGAATCATTAATAACTCTCTAATCCTGGAATCTCATCTTCTTAAACAAAGCTGAGAGTCCACTCAGAGGTGTGTGTGTTTTTGCATATTTGCCAATCTCCACTCCCAGCAAGGCCAGTATTCCTATGAGCTGTCTTTGTGAGACTGGTCCTTGCATATGTATTGGGGGGAGTGAGCAGGAGCATCCCCTAAGACTGGGGTCTGGCGATGGAGACACTGAGTGTCCTTACCACCGTGCACCTTCACTCTGAGATCAGGCCTTCTTCAGGAAGTACCAAACTAAAATGTGTGAATCAGCGCCTCTTTGTTTCCAGGTATAAATATTAGAGCATCTTTAAGCACGTAAGTATATTATAGATGTATAAGATTCTATTCTTTTGAAAGTGCTTTTCAGGAACTTTCATTCATGTTATGCTGAGTTGTTTTTATAGCTGCAGTCAATACCAATACCTTTTTGTTTCTTCATTTTCTTGACATTTTATCCAATCAATTATAAGGTAAATTGCTCTTTGCTCTCAAAACGGCACGGCTTGCTTTCTTTTGAACCAGCTTATCAAAATGTCAGAAATTATTAAAGAAAGCAAAGAAACAAAAAGCCACAAGACAAGAAATGTGAATTTTATGTTTAATTGGCATACAACCTTTTAGCCCTAGTATTTTTAAATTGTGTGCTTTAAGGGAAATGGAATGTTTATGTTAATTACTCATACACCTTTTCTAATTTATTCCAAATAATGGCCCTTTGGTAGAGCAGTTAGTTTTAGACCCATGTTAGAGATGAGAAACCTACAACTTAGTGACTTACTCAAGGTCTTGGACTTTACATTTAGAGTGATAAATTCCTGTTTTCTAATTTTTAGGCTCAGCCCCACCACTTATGAGTTTTATGACTATGGTCAAGTTAATTAGTCTTTTTGTGTCTCAGTTTCTTCATCTGTGAAAGTGAAAATATACTTCCATCTCAGAGTTTTTGTCAGGATTAATTTAATTAGTTCTTTAAAAATAGTGTCTCACATGGTAAGGGCTCATAATCAGTGTCAGCTGTTAATACAATATTATAAAATAATATCTGCCTTTTAGAGTTGTACTGAGGTTTAAATGAGATAATACATACAAGATTCTTAGACCATTTCTCAGCACAAAATTAACATTTAATGTTTGAAATATTTTTCAAATTATTTTTATGTTTAGTCTATTCAATCATGGTAATGAAATATATCAAACAAGCCATTTGATGGGGACTGGAAGACTGAGTTTTAGTCCTTTCCTCCCGAGAATTCTGGTGACAATACCCAAAACATCTTTTAAATTCCTTTTCTATCATATATATATTTTTTAAAAAACTGTTATGTGTGGTTTAAAGATATGCATACTCAAAAGCTGGATAAATTGATAAAAGTCAATCATTTGGTCATGAATACTATTTACCAACTCCACAACAGCTGTAAAGAAATTACTTAACTTATTCTTCTCTGCCATTGTTAGGTATCATTTTATACACAGAATTTTTGGAGAGCATTTGAGGACATCTGAGGCAAGAGGCAGCTGGGGATAACAAACTTCATGCTTGGCAGCATTGCTTTCAACTAATAGCCTTCTGGTCCCTGTTATACACCTCTGAGCCTTAGTTGCAGAGGCATATTCTGACTAGACTTGTCCAAAAAGTAAAATGTTTTAAATAAAATGGCATTACTGACAACAGTATTAAATGAGTTTTTAAGCTTTGCCCATTATAAACCACCAAATTCTAAGAAACTACTTCCATAGCAGGACACAAAGCCTGCCTAGAAACATTTTTTTTTTTCCCCAGATCTGGGTTAGGCTGTCTGTACTTGAAATTTTTTGTCTATTGAATGTTAAGACATTTTTCTGATGAATAAATGTAGTCCACACTCACATTTGGGTTAGGCTTTCTGTGCTTGACATTTTTTGTCTATTGAAGGTCAAGAATAAAGGTAGCCCATACTCACAAGGTTGTTGACTGAGGCTTAAGCTTTCAATATTTCAGAAAGAAATGTGAAAAGCCACACTACCCTTGTTTGAGGTGTTAGAAGTGACTAACCAGCAAAACAATTTACCTTGCTAAGTCTTACTACCTAGCTCACAAATGAATAGTAGTTTTGAATATCTCTAGTAAGCTTAGGCTGTTTGGGAGAGTAGAGTTAGTTGCAGATTAGGATGTGCAACCTTAAGAGCCTCTGCCTCCCTAGATCTAAAAAACTTCTATAACTTTAACTTCCTAGATTTAAAGGATATGAGATAATAACAGGTCCAGCTGTGCAACATAACTAGAGAAGAGAACTTTCTGGCCTATGATATAATTTTATAATTTTGTTCTAAACATCTATTACAATTGTCTATAAAGACCAGATTCTTTAAGTAATTGTAAAAACACAGTGTTTCCTTTGGTGCATAGACATGGTTTCCAATATAATGTTGCCATTATTACTGGACATCTCCAATGCCTTCTGCCATGTTCAATGTCAGCCTATTTGTCTGAAATTCCAGCTGTTGAGTGGAAGTTTACATTAGTCTTTTCCCTAAGGGCTTTCAGAGTAGTTAGTATAAAGTCCGGAAAAAAAAAAAAATGAAGGGTAGATTGTTCTTAGCATACAGGAAGGAAGTTGTCAGGCGGAAAGAGGATATGGGTCTGTTTGCATGCAAGGGTCAGTATTTGCTAGCTAGATATTTCCGCTGTGTCCACACGACAAGAAAATCCTGAGTTTCCTGCACTGGACAAATAGCAGGAAAGGGTGTGAGAGTTATTGAATGACATTATCATGTTATAGCCTCATGGGTGAGGAAAACCTGCTTATCAAAACTGATAGCAGAAAAGAACTTGTTTGGGGAGGAGACCCAAGGTGCTGGAGTCACTTGGGGCGTTTTTCCTCTTGGGTGCTTTGGATCATTGGCTTTTGCAGACCTGACATTCTTCCTTTCAGATAGAAGGGACTGTTCTTACTCACTGGAAAGTTACTATCAATTTCATTATTTGCCATCCCCTATCTAGAAAACAGTCCAGGTGGAAAGGCAGTATGAAACATTCAGCCTTATTGGCTAAATAGTAGATATAATGACCTAAAACCACCCTCCACCCCAACTTTCTTGGGTCTAGCCATACATAATCATCGACTTTATTCAGGTGTGAATTTTATTTATTGGAAAGCCCATTTCTAATAACTGCCAGTACAATAGCTTAAGTAAGTGTGAGAGTTAAAATTACAGTTCACTCCATCCCTTTACAGGTTCCAGGTATGAAAGTTGTCTCTTAATTTCTAACTCTACCTGTTGAGGAATACATAGGTAGTATCCACTTTCCTGATCTGTAAATCTATTTAGATCATAAGTGAGAAGTGTAACTAGGCATTTATGCATTTGTCCTACAATTAATTAATATTTACCACTTTCACTAATGACTACAACCCAGAATCAAGACATTTGGTAAGTAATGAGTAATCGTAGGTGCTTTTTAAAAAAAAAAAAAGTAACTTTTTATAATAAGCAGTTTAACATTAGCATTCTGGAAACTTTCAAAATTAGAAAATACCATGAACAAAACAAACTGTTTAAAGTGATAATATCTGCATTTAATAAAAAGGATACTTTAAAAAATTTAAATTCAACTGCAAACTTCCTGATTTCCACGTGAAAATATTTAAGTTCAATAAAAAAGGAACAGGCCAGGGCCTACTCTCAAGAAGAAGTCTTAGTCTAAAGATAAATAATAGGAAAAATTAATCTTCTGAGAAACAAATAGCAGACAATTGAATTAAATATTTAAAAGAAATAAAATGACTAAGAAAATATTGCAGAATATTAAAATGTTGATAAAAGAGACTTTCAAAAATATTCTTTGGAAAATACATCAAGTCTTTAATGATACCCCAGGGATGAGGATTATAGTTTATCTTGAAGTCAGATAATCATTTATTCTCTTATGCTAATTTAGAGGTACCCTTTTCTCATATAGATTTCTCAAGTAAAACCTTCAACTTGAGCTATAAGTACCTCTAATAAAGTCACAGCCAAGCTATGTAGTTTTTAAAAAATTATAGCATGAAAACCAAATCATGATTATATATAGATTTTTAAGACAAAATTATATAAGGTAAGGACTAAATTTCTCTATTTCACCACCAAAAAAAATGATTTTTTTGACATGTATTACTGATATGAAAAGTAATCACACCAATATCATAGTTAATTGTTTACATATATCCTTAATCAAGTATTAATTTAATCATTATTAGCATATACTATAAACCTAATATTTAATGTAAAAACTTAACCAGCTGAAGCAATCAAAAGTCCAATGAATGTTCTTAGATTGTCCTAATTTTATTGACACACAGACGCTGAAGAAGAAGTATAACATGCTATAGGAGAAAAGGGGCTTCTACAGTCCAAGGTTTGTGAGTATTTAGTAACTGGTTCCAGAGGTTGTTTAGGGTTTTTTAAGCTCAGTGTCACTGTCATCATTTTTTTGTTTGGCCTGATTCCCAGTCTCTCTGGCTTTTTCCACTTCAAACATTTTCTACACACCTCTCAGAATTACTTTGCTTTCTGAGAGCTCTGACCATGTCACTCAGTTTCTCACAGGCCCCCTGAGGCTTCTCCTCACTCTTTAGCTTGGATGCTGACTGCTGCCTTCAGAACTCTCTAACACTGTTCCCACATCACCTGTCTGTCCTTCTCTCCCCAAAGTCACAGCAATATGTTTTGTGAAATGACCAAAAGGACCCCAAGAAGAAGGCATTTGCCACACGCTTCTTTGTTCACTGGGCTGTGTTGGCCCAGCTTGTTTTCAGCACCTCCCCAGGTAGTTGCAAGGTAAACGAGGAGCTCTGAGTTAGTGCTTGCTCGGGCTGGAGGCCTGCATGTGATCTGAACCTTTGTACACAAGTAGTAGGAATATATACGTTCGATAGACATTTTCATAAGCAATTTTTCTCTTTTTTAACTTTAACGTCTTCCCATATTGCATTCATCTGCATAACAGTAAACACATGCCCCGACAGAAAGTTGCAGGCAGGGATATTTATTTATAACAGATGGCACAAAGCAGGAGCATGATGAATTGGTGTGCGGCTCCTGAACTAGCAGGCCCATAAATAAAGTATCCTCAAAGCTACTTTGGGGATCTTGCTTGCTCAGAAGGAGGAAAGGAAAGATGATGCTCACAATTTTGTTGCCTTATATAATCCCAAACATGTGCAATTTAACCACATGCAAACATAATTTTATAACTCTGAGTTTTTTTCGCCCCCAAACCCTTTTCAGACCCATGAAACAATTACAGTTATAACAATTTTCCTTCCTTAGTTTCTTTTGTGCATATTGATTTAATGACTTAATGCATTTTGAAAAGCATATAATTGCCAACTGATAATGGTCAAAACAAGACATAGACCGATAACATTTACATAGCCCTTTGCGTAAAACCTTCTGAATTGATAGCTAGAATAATGAGATTATTTACAAGCATACAGTTACAAAAGACATCAGTGTTATTCCTTTAACTTTGAATAATTTTGTTGCTTTCTCAATATACAATGCATACTAGAATAGTAAATATAAAAGCCAAGTTCTGTTGACTTTGTGAATGTGAATCATTCATCTGAAGAATTCAGAGACAAAACATTTGTTTCCTCAAAAACCAACTTTGAGGTTTCATTGGCTTTGCCACTATTTTTAAGAGGTCTTGAGGATGGAATTTAACAGTTTTATCAATTCAGTACACATGTAAGCCAAATATTTTCATATAAATATGTATATAAGTGTAGGTATGTGTGTTGAGGGAGGTGGGAGTAGGTTTATATATTGTTTAACCTTAGAAAGACTACTGCCATTATTTTGATAATGGAAAAAAAACTGATGTAGAGACATCTTATCCAATAAGGAAATATTTTTCACATTTTGGGCATATAATCTGGACTTAAACTATGCTTCGTAAATAAATACTCTACTGTTCTGTTTGAATTGGCGATTTCTTAAGTGAAACAAGTAATTTGACTCAATATCGAATTTACTATTTTGGTTCCTTTTTCTTGAATGAGAAAAAGGAACATCAGAGGTTCATCAACCTTGTAAGTTAAATGAAACAGGCTAACATCCTGGAAGTGGACCAATTCCTACAATCACAAAGTCAAATTGCTCTAAGCCCTTTCCAAATTTTTCAAAAAATTTGCTAGAGGTAGAAATATAGAGGGCAATACAACCTAATAACATAATTGAAGGGGAAGAACTGAGCTATTACAAAACATTTAAAGATAATGTTTAAAATATTTATTTGTTTACTGGACAAATGTGTACTGAATAGTTACAATGTTTTACAAAGTATGCTAGGTACACAAGATGTGCGTCTTTGCAGCAAAATATTGTTGAGGAGACAGGCAGATAACTCCAGTAGAATGTAGGAAAAAGTGTGGTGATGTTCAAATGTCTTATGGAAGTAAAAGAACAGCACTCAAGCCCACTTCGTGGACTGGGTAGAGGAAAGAATGTCCTCTCTTTTAAATATGTAGAACTAAAATGTGGTTACCTGCCTTTTGTTGATGTTTTTTGAAAAAATTGACTTTAACAGGTCTAAGAATTATTTCTACTTCAAATTTGAATTTGATAACTATATAAGAATGATTTGCCATATGATTTTGAAACTTACAGTTTAAAAAAATCTTGAGGATGCTTTAAAAAGACTAGGACTTTTGTGAGCTAATACTTACAAAATTCTTAGCATACTGGCAGCATTTGGTAAGTGCTATAAATCTAAGTTGCTATTATTATTATAATAATTGTTATTATTGTCATTACTTCTATGACTGGTGTACTACTTAGCTTACTGTACAGGCCAGAAACAATGAGATAACAGTACATGGGAATGTACCCCTGTTAAACTTTGTAAAACTGAAATTTTTGGTAGTAGTTGAGGCATGTTCAGCTATAAAAACAGAATTAAAAACAGCTCAGGATTAAAAATAGCTTAAAAAAAAGATGCTTATTAGGTTTTTAGGTCTTGTCTATGAAAAAAGTCAGAAATATGTTGCTTCTGGCAATGACATAGAAACTTAGCAATAACAGGGTCACCCTTTCTGGGGTTGTTTTCTTATTCTAGCTGCGTTGGTTCTTTAGTATAAAGATGACTGTTGAACTTCCACACATTATGTGTTCCAAGCAGGAAAAACAGAAGCCATTACCTTGTAATGCTTTGTCTTTTTATCCTGGAAGGGAAATATTTTCAGCTAAATTCATGCCACATGGCCATCTCAGTTACAACAGGAGCTGGGAAATGAAAAATTTAACTTACCAATTTCTAGAGCAGAGGAAGGCAAGGAAGAATCTTTTTGGGAATAAGTTTTGAGTGGACTAACCTACATTGTCTGACATGATGTTATAATTAATATTGTGATGTATCAAAAATGCCAGTTTACATTTGCATAGCCATTACTCAAGTCCGATGTCTGAAATAACTGCATTAACTCTGATGTCTATAGTGCTTTCTTCATATTTATGAACTCGTTGTTAGATCAATTAATTGAAATGTTGAACAAACTGTCATATTTTTGATGTACTTTATTTTAAAGAAAAAAGTTAATGAAATTAATTTACAGATTTTTCCAACAAGCGAACCTACTAAGGACATGCATACTTGTGGCAATCTGTTATAACTTCTTAACGTACCTGTATATGAGATTGCTGATGTTCAGTCTGATAGCTTCAATCGAGTCTTTACAAGATTCTGAATGAGATAATCTACTTCAAATCTGGAAACATGACATGACGTTTGCAAATATACTTATGGAAGCCAAACAGTGAAGCCAAATATTTGAAATGGGAGCTATTTCAGGAAACTGAATATCCATGGCTACTGTAACTATACTTGCTAGAACAGCAAAGGTTCAAAAGCATATTTTAGGAAGTTTTTAAACAATAAAAGTATACCTGTTGCTTCTCTTTCTGCTCTCCCACCAAGCAGAACATGCATGAATGAAAAACCAAAACTAATTGCAGCCCATGCTAATCACCTAATGGTGCTGGTTAATATAAGTTTTTTTTTTTTCTTTTTGCAGAGTAGTTTACATTTGCAGATACCCTTCATATCTGGTAAACCACTTCATGTGTGTAGGTGTTCTCTCCCAACTAGATTACAATCTCTGTGATTTCTCTCTTTCTCCCACACATCCTTGACTGATGATTCTGGCCCTCCTTAACCATTCTGCGTTCTTCTTGCTCTTTCTTTTTTTGATTGTCTCACAATACTATAGCTCAAGGTTAGCTTAATATAGAAATAGCAAATACCAGGGTTCCCAGACATACTTTCCCAGGAAAAATAAGCTGGTGCTTTTATTTTTTAGCTCAATCTCATTTGCATTCCCTCACATCAGAAATGGCATAGTTTGTATAGACAATTGTAAATATTGTCTAGACAATATACAATATAATTGTATAGACAATTATAAATATTTAGCAGGGTCTCATCTTCTCTATGCAGTAAAAGAAGATATTGAGGTGATCAACTATTTGCAACTAGCTGGCCTAAAGAACATGATTTATTACCAAATATTCAAGTCATTGACACTTAATTCTTTTTGATGCCATCAGCACATAGTATTTCTCTCTTATCAGGAGTTAAAGAAAAATTCCCAGCTGAGTAGCATCAATTATACTTGCTAGAAAGCAGCATCACTGTAACATCTTTTAATCAGTCAGTATGTTATTTTGTCTCCAGCTACATGTGCCTCTGTTATCAAGGAACCAAAATCAACAATTATCAGAGAATACACAAATACTCAACAAAGATAACCAGTTTCCTTCCTTCCTTCCTTCCTTCCTTCCTTCCTTCCTTCCTTCCTTCCTTCCTTCCTTCCTTCCTTCCTTCCTCTCTCTCTCTTTCTTTCTTTCATCTCAGACTTCAGAAATCTATTTAAGAAGAGACCTAGCTCCAAGTGTATCTCATACTTTGTAGATTCAGCAACCAAAATTCAAGATTGGGGGAGAATTCTAAGGGATTGAGTTACATTTATAATATGATGGTCTTTAGGTCAAAGATGGTTAGAAGAATCAGGTTTGTTGTTGCTAATAATAGAGGTATCAAATTCTAATGTGTGACCTCAGTTAAGTCACTTTATTTTGGGGATTCTTTTTCCTATCTGACACGGAGTATTTGCATTTCCTTTGCTATTCTAAAAATCAATGAAAGTGAAAATGGAAATCTTTAAAAAATATAGAGTACAAGCCGGGCTCGGTGGCTCAGCCTGTAATCCTGCGCCTTTGGGAGGCTGAGGTGAGTGGATACCTGAGCCCGTGGGTTCGAGACCCGCCTGGGCAGCGAGACCTCATCTCTACAATAAATCAAAAAATCAGCCGGGCGTGGTAGCTCATGCCTGTAATTCTGGCTACTTGGAAGGATGAGGCAGAAGGATCGCCGGAGCCCAGCAGGTCGAGGCTGCAGTGGCCGCGAGCGGCCACTGCACTCCAGTCTGGGCGACAGAGTGAGACTCGAACTCAAAAACAAAAAAAAAACAAAAAAACAAAAAACAAAATGTATAGATAAAAGAATGCTAAAGTCCCAAATTTTACCTCCTAAAATATTGTACTTCAAATGTTTGCTTTCTTAATCTTTCAGACTATTTCCCCTAGTACCATTATTTGACCAAACCAATTGTATAGGTTTTTAGAAATTATATATATATATATATATATATATATATGGTGGTCTACACGTTATCCTTCTATACCTCAGTGAGTTAAATACTTAGGATTTCAGCCTAATTTGACATGCTCAGCTGTTTTTGACCTTTTTCTCAGAAACTATTTAGTCAATCCAATGCTCTGATGATCTGTAAGAACGTTACTCTTTTATAGAACCCCCTAGGCATAACTACTTAGAAAATTTGCCTGCCTGCTCTGTAATTGTCAGCTAAATTGTGAAGATTAAATTCAAACGCAGCAAGAAAGTATGATAATAACAAGTTCAGAACAAGTTGAAATTCTCCTTATTTCAAAAACAGTTTTGATGAAGGGAAAGGCATCAACCTTTGGAATACATGTGATGCTGCCATTTCTTGATATATAAGCAAGTATAGGATATATTAAAAATGGAGATTGTACAGGTGGTTGTGATTGTGTGGTGCAGTGGAAAAAAGACTTTTTTTCATTTTCTAAAAATTGATACAGGCAGGTTCTTTAAGGAAAAACAAAAATCATATCCCCATCCATCCCACCACACCACTGTTTACTTTGTATTTATTGTTACTGACTTTGCTCTGGATTTTCTGATGGCATTTTAATCTTTTTTTATTTCTCTTTTTTCCCAGAGACTTTATATATTACCATTGACATCCTAATATCTCTAGTAATGAATATAGAGCACAGACACCCACTGATCCATCAAGTTCCACTAAACTCTACGTTTCTTTAGGAAATTACTATGATTTTATTTACTGTTATAGTCCAGAATCTAGACTAATGATTGGCACACAGTTGATGGCACACAGTTGGCACATGAAATGAATCTTTATAGAATGAAGTATTTGTTAGCTTTCATTGAAGACTATTTCTGTATGAAAATAACAAAAACCTGGAGTCATAAAAATCACTGAGAAGGTCACATTGGAACTAACTTATGTGGTACACACACACACACACACACCTTGCCTTATTTTTCCTGACTACAAGTTTAAACAACTAGACTCTTTTGCAAGTGCATCTATATTTGAAGTTTTCCTATTATAATTATTTGTCAGTATCATATTCTAATTTACCATTTCCCCCTCCTATCTGAATTGTTTATTTTTAAGTATATAAGTAATACATGAGTACATTCATAATGTAAAAATACTGAAATAGTAAATATGTGGTCTAAAAATGGAATATCTTTTTCCACCCCTTGTATAATATAATTTATTGTGGCATTAATTGAAACTTCATTTTGGGTCAAATATATGATCCATTTTGTAGATGTTCCAATATAAGCTTAAAAGTAATGTGTACACACTAATTTTTAGTTACAAAGCTCTATATATGATCATCAGATTAACTGTGGTTATATTACTATTTACACCTTACATATACTTATTAATTTTTAGTCTATTTGGTCAACTTGTGTGATCCCTTAATATCTCTCAATATAATTGTAAATTTGTAAATTTTTTCATGTGGTTTAATCAAATTGTTTTGTGTTGTTTTTGTTAGGTCAATATAGGTTTGATATTATTATACCTTTCTGATGTCATATTTATTTTTCATGATATACTTGTATATTGACTCTGAAATTATTACTCTTAACCTTAAAAGTCTGTTTTTTCTGATATTGTAACAATAGATTTGCTTTCATTGTAATTACTGATGTGTGTGTGTGTGTGTGTGTGTGTGTGTGTGTGTGTGTGTGTGTGTGTACGTAGCCTCTTTTGTAATTCTGTTTACCTTCTGTTGTTGTTCATTGTTTCTTCTTTCTTACTTTATATTGTATTGACAGAATTGTCTTTATTTTCCCATTTCTCCTTTACTAGTTTTGTAGAAATACTTTCCATTTTTCTTAGTAGTTATCCTGAAAAAAAATTTTTTTTTTTTTGAGTTGGAGTCTCACTCTGTTTCCCAGACTGGAGTGCAGTGGTATGCTCCTGGCCACCGCAGTCTCGACCTGCTGGGCTCTGGCGATCCTTTCACCTCAGCCTTCCAAGTAGCCAGAACTACAGGCGCATGCTACCCCCACGGCTAATTTTTTATTTATTGTAGAGATGAGGTCTCATCAAGTTGCCTCCCAAAGTGTCGGGATTACAGGCTGAGCCACCGAGCCCGGCTCATCCTGAAATTTTTAATGTGCATTTTCTACTTAAGAATGTCTAAAATGATCAATATATCTATCTTCCTCTCAAGCAATACAGTATCAAAATTATTAGGGTATTTTAACTTCTATTACCGTCTTTATCTTACACGTTATTACTACCTAGTAGTTTAATATATGCTTGGTTTGAGCTCCTCCTAAATTAGTGATTATTACTTTTTTATAATCAATATTCATATTTTCTTACATACACACATAGATACATATTTATTTATTACCTTTACCACTGTTGCTTTCTGTATTCCATTTTCTTCTTCCATAATTTCCTTCTTTTTGAAATCCAATTTTTGATAGTTGTTTTAGGAAGAATCTGTGAATGGAGAGTCTGTCAGTTTTTGTTCATCTGAGAAATATTTTACAGCCCTTACTTTTGAGTAATAATTTAGCTGGGCATGGAATTTGGAATTGGCAATTATTTTCTCCTATCAGTTTGAAGATATTATTTAATGTCTATTGTTACTATTGAGAGGTGCTTGTAATGGTCAGTCACATATAGGCATCTTCATCTATTAGACAACTATATGACATTTCTATCTTTGAATACTGTCTTTATTCTACTCCTTTTACATCATCTTTTACAGGGCATTTCTTCAATTTCCCATAGGTTTTATCATCTTTTTCATAGTTTTTTCTCTTTGTTTTTTACTCTCTGTGCTGTTTTCTTTGGCATTTGCTCAAGATTTATGTTTTTGTTCATGTTTTCTTTTTTCTTTTGAGTTGGAGTCTCACTCTGTCGCCTGGACTGGAGTGTAGTGGCACGCTCCCGGCCACCGCAACCTCGACCTGCTGGGTTCCAGTGATCCTTCTGCCTCAGCCTTCCAAGTAGCTGGAACTACAGGCACACCCTACCACACCCGGCTAATTTTTTGATTTATTGTAGAGATGAGGTCTCACCAAGTTGCCCAGGTGGGTCTCAAACCCGCGGGCTCAGGCAATCCACTCACCTCAGCCTCCCAAATCGTGGCATTACAAGCTGAGCCACCGAGCCTGGTGTTTTTGTTCATTAATTGACTCTCAGTTGTCCTCGTGTATAACCCATTTACTGAAATTTCACTGATTAAAAAAAAGTTTTTTGAGTTGGAAGTCTCACTCTGTCACCCAGGATGGAGCAGTAGCTCAGTCATAGTTCTTGGCAACCTCATCCTCCTGGGTTTAGGTTATCCTTTTACCCCAGTCTTCTGAGTGGCTGGGGCTACAGGCGTGTGCCACCATATCTGGCTAATTTTTAAATTTTTTGTAGGGAAGAGGTCTCACTACATTCCCTAGGCTGATCCTGAACTCTTGGGTGCAAGCAATCCTTCTGTCTTTGTCTCCCAAAGTACTGGGATTACAGGCATTAACCTCCATACCAAGCCAAAATTTTTATTCTCTAATTTTTTTCTAAATCGACCTCTTCCTTTGTCCCAGGTTTAGTTCTTTACTTATAGTTTCTATTCCTTCTTTGATGTCTTTAACACTTTTAAATATACTCATATTCTTATTCAGATTGTCCTTCTATGATTGTATTAGTTCTGGCATCTCCAGAAGTTGACCTTGAGAAGATTCCGGTGCAAGTGGTTTATTTGCCAGGTGAAGGAAGCATGTGGGAAACAGGATAGAACATGTTTCAGGGTTACCATATGTCCGTTAAGGAGCAGGGATGATTATGTATTTGTTGAGGTTGAGAGCTACTCTGGGGGTGTTAATTTCTTGGAGCATGTAGCCTGCTATATACAAGGTTTATGCAGCTGCTTTAAAGGCAGCCCTCAGGCAAAGACATACAGATACCTGCAGTTGGAACTTGACAATTAATATGAAGTTGTGTGGCCTAATATCCAAGGCATACTAGGAGGGTAAACAACATTTGCTATAGGAAGTTAATCTTCTCACCGATTTTGTTGCTGACTCTTGCTTATATGTATGTTTTGCAAGATTTAACTATAAGCTTATCTTTAGTGGAGTTGTATGAATGTGTGTGTGTGTGTGAATTCTCTGCCTTCTGAAATTAAGTATCTCTCCATAGTAGTTTCACTCTTATTTCTGCTTTGTGTCTCTAAGGCCAGATTTTTATTACTTTCTCATTTGGTGGTATCCTGAGCAATGAAGGTTGAATACATTCAGTCTAATCTTAAAACTGTGCATGTTACAGGTTTAGAATTTTAATTAATCATTTTTCTTTTCCCTGAATCTCCTAGTCATATCCCTTGAGTGGTAGTCTATTTTCTTTCTGCTTTTCTTTTCTCTGAGGGTGTGACTTTGAAGGTCCTGACTCTGAGCTCAGTTTCAGTTCTAAATCCTTGCATCATATAGGCCCAAGGTCTTGTCGCCTATCCTTGAATATGCTTTGTAACCCTAAGCCCCTGGCTGTTGCCAAATTTGAAGACCCTACCCCAAGGCTGCTGCAGAGTCAGCTCAGGTACTTACAATTAGGGCTTTCAGTTCCCTTGTTTCTGCCACCAGGGACTTTCCCTTTTTTTTGTTTCAAACTTAGATATGTATTAAAAATGTTGTTGTGTTTGTCTTGTTTTTTTATTATTTCTAGATGTTGGTAGCAGAATGGTTTCAGTTTCATCTAAGCCTGTTTATTTTTTTTGTTGAAACTAGTCATGTAGACTTTAAGTATTTTAAACATGTATGAAATATTCAAAAATAATATAAATATGCATACTTTTAGTAAGATATTGTATTGTACAAGTGAAAAGATTTTCGGGAGTACAGATACCATTTCCTAATCGAGAATCTTCTATTAATGAGTTGTGCCTGAGACAGGCTATTTAAACTTTTTATGACTCAGTTTAATCACATAAAAAAGAGAGTAGATATTTCCTAGGGCCCCTTGCGGGAATAAAATTCTACCAACTAGTTTACAACCTAGTATATAATGCTGATGCAGTCAGTTTAAGGTAGATAAGGTAATTAATAAGTAAGTCTGTTTGCAGGCATCTCTATATACCTAGTGCCTCGCCCTACTTTTATCAAAGCATGCTAGTGAATTTTTGGAAGTGCTCCATCCAGGGATTCTAATGTTACAAAACTACTACTTATTTATACTTATTTATACTCTTTTGCTCCCTTTTATTTCCTCACCACAATCAAAACATCAAGTTTATCTCCTTCTAACAACATACACTGTTGGAGGTTTGCATCTTTTTTCTGCCATTGTCTTATCTCTCTTTTTAACCCGGACAAGCCCCATGAAACAATCATTTTGCATCTCCCTCCTCCAACCTTCTCAACTTTAATTCATAACCATGCTCTCTCCTGGTCTACTTCCACCTCTCTGGTTTTTCTTTCTTAATTCATTTTATGACTTCTCTTCTAACTATGTACCTAAAAATTATAAAATTATTAAGGGTTCTGCTTCTAATTTAATATGCTCTCCTTGAGTTACATTATCTATTTCCCGATAATTAAAAAAACTGAAATAATGTGCAAATATATAGCATATACATATATAGTACATATATATTTTATATATATCTATATATATAGAACTTATTTTATTTTTTAGTCTATATTCCCTCCTAAATTTAAGCTCCATGAGAGCAGGAACCATATCTTTGTTCTTTACCTCTGTATCCTCCAAATAGGAAATGGTATCTGGCACAAAGTAGATATTCAATAAATTTTGCCTGATAAATGATTGGTTTTAGAATGTGTTGCCTTACAAAAGCACAATGTTTGATTTTCGGCAACAGAGAAATCAGAGTATTTCTGACAAAAATAATTTCAAAATCACATAAACTCAAAAAAAACCTCGGAAACATATCAAATAGGAATTCTTTGAACATGAACAGTAGTGGCAGCATAGTTTTTAGACTTTCCAGCATCTGTATAAAAACAGACAGAAAAACTAGATAGCAAAATCGAAACTCTATAGACAACCCTTAAGATAAAACTAGTTATAAAGCTTCTTTATGAACCCCAAAAGATGAGTGTATAGGGTCAAGCCACTTACAGACACAAGAACTATTTACCACTGATATCAGTGAGGAGAAATGGGGAGAAGAAAAGAGGTTCAAAACAGACAACAGGTATTTCCCAGAAACAGGAGGGTCAATTTCAGAGCAGTTTGGTTCACTCCACAAACAGAAAATCTCAAGAATTCCATGGTTCTTGTCTAGCTCCCATGAACTCTCAAAATTGATGCCAATGCTCCCTTCTAGGACAGGGCCTCCTACAATGAGGAGAGACTGTTGGAAGTAAAATCAAAACTGAATAGTCAAGAAAAGAGAAGATCAGTTAAAGGTAGGGGACAGGGAAAACAGAAGTCTCAGAAGGCAAGCAACCATATTTATTTTGAATAGTGTTGTTGAGGAATAATTGACATACAAAACCCACACATATTTAAAGCATACAATTTGACAAGTTTTGAGAATAAACATACCCATCACCCTGTAAAGTTCTCTCACATCTCTCACATCCCTTTGCGATTCCTTCTCTTCTGCCCATCTCTGCTCCCCTTTAGGTAGTAATTGATCTATTTTCTGTTACTGTAGATTCATTTGCAGTTTTCTAGAGTTTTATACAAATTAAGTCATCAAGTCTATACCTTTTTTTTAACTCACTGTAATCATTTTGAGATTTATCTGTGTTGTCAAGTGTGTGTGTGTGTGTGTGTGTGTGTGTGTGTGTGTGTGTGTGTGTGTGTGTGTGAGAGAGAGAGAGAGAGAGAGAGAGAGAGAGAGAAAGAGAGAGTAAATACCATAGGGTGGTATCACTAGATCATAGGTAGGTGTATGTTATAAATTTTAAGTTAATGTGAAACTATTTTCCAAAGTGATGGTGCCATTTCGCATTCCCACCAACAATGTATGGGAGCTCCAGTTCCTTCACATCCTTAGCAACTTGGCATAGTCATTTAATTTTAGCCATTCTAATAGGTGTGTCATGGTAGATCATAATTCAAATTTGTGTTTCTCTAATGTCTAATGATGTTGAGCATCTTTTCATATGCTAAATTACCATGTATATCTTATTTGGTGAAATGTCTGCTCTATCTTTTGCCACTTTTAAATTGGGTTGTTTTGTTAGTTTTGAGTTTTAAGAGTTTATTATATATCCTTGATGCAAGTCCTTTATCAGCTATATCAAATATTTTTACCATACATGAAAATGATATATGAGAATATTTTGTGAAGGTAGAAAAACTATGAAAGCCAAGCTTTCTACTAAAAACTCAAGAAAACTGAGTACATGACGATGAGTAATATAAAAGTATTGAGTTAAAATTTTATTGCTATAAGAAAAAGGGGATTAAGAAGCTTCTAGGACTCTACCTGATTCATAGGACAAATCTCTGCCCTAGACATTATAGGTTGTTGCCATTATTATAAAATCAGATGATAACTCAGAGGACCTGTTGCTAAATTTCCATCAGTTGATGTTTATTTCTTTGTCTTAATAATATTTATTTCAAGGAATATTCTACCAAAAAGGAAAATATATCAAGTTACCAACACTGCAATGAACATAATTTGGTGTGATCTTTTGCACTATGATAGAGAACTGAGTGAAACTTCTTGGGGGAAATGATCCACCCAATAGATGTTTAAATACAGAAAAAAAGAGAGAGGGTTATCTATCACATGAAAAATGTTAAAATTTTTAGAAAATAATATCTTAGCTAGGGTGTATTGGGCCCCGCATAGTGGGAGTATTAGGAGCAGCATAAAATCTAGTTCCGTGCGGGAGCCTTGAAGAAAGGTCTATTTTATTTTATTTTAAAGATGTGGGGATTAGGATTACAATTCAGGATTAGGTACATAATTGGTCATTGTACTGGTGAAGTTTGGGCCTCCCACTGGCCCTCACTTCACCAGGTTTGGGATCAGGTACCCTTATTGAAGATCTTACATGGGAAGAGGCAGAGCAATAATTGCTCACAATTTCACACGATACAATCATGATTCTACCCTTCAGGTGGAAAAACAAATAAGATAAAACAAATGTTTGTCCATGAGTAAGGTCATAAATCGGGAGAATTCTTACTTATAAAATGTTTATGACTCAGTAAAAAAAAAAAAAACAAAGAAGAAAGCAGACGGAGAGACGGAAGCCAAAAAGCGGTATGTAGGGGGTGAGAGGAAGCGATGGCCAGAAAGAGAGGAGGCAAGGAAAAAGCAACACAGATGATTAAAACAATCTTTTAAAGGTTTGCTCCCTCTTTTAGAAAAATTTAAAAATATTTTCAGCAAACAATATTGCATCTCTCCTGGTTCTGTTTTGTTCAGCCTTCCTTTCTACACTGTTGTCTGCTCTTTGTTTTGTATCCTCGTTTTGCAGGGGGAATTCTGCCTAACCAGACACCAGGAGAACTGCCAGCAATGTCAATCAGCTGTCATAACTAGGGCCAGGGACCAAAAAAAAAAAAAAGCATAAGCCAAAGAGGGAGGAAAAAAAAAAAAGACAGAGATAGTGTGTGTGGGAGTATGTTGTAGGGGGTGGGGTACAGGAGGAGCTTGCTGGGCTGGGAAAACACATTTTCCCCATTTCTCCTGAGTCACTTTGGCTATACTTTTTTTTTCAACTTGTGGGAAATCAAGAGTAAAGGCTTGGCTTATCAGTGATTTTATTGAGCCAGGATTCAGAAAGCTAAAGGGACATCCTGTACCAGGCTTTAAAACACTGACCTCAGTAGAATCCCCACCCCACAGAAAAATATTTGCCTCTTTGTGTGTGGTAGCTCTGTAAGATATGTAGGCTGGAGCAGGCAATAGGAAACATGTAGACTCAAATACTGACTTCAAATAAAAGAGTGGACAAAGTAGTGGGCCTATTCTTTGTCTGAAATGTGGTAGGCTGAAGACTACCAAATCCAGCCATTTGTTTGTATTTAGATTAGTGTTGGGAAGGATCATTAGATTTGCATTTCTGCCAAACACAGTTAGGATTTGCCCATACTAATGCCCAAATACAGACTTTGAGTTCAGTGTTATGTCTACCACGTGTCTTGTCTAATCCAGAATGGGCTTGCTCATCATGCTCTTTCCAGACATAACAAAAACCACCAGGCCAACCATAATTAACATTGAAAATACTGAAAAACCTTTGGCTAGAGCTATTTTGGCCTACCTGTTTGAGTTCTGTAGAATAAGACATCGTGTTTCATGACTCTAGCAGATACCCTCTGTTTAATAGTTTTTTCAAAGACAAAGGAGCATATGTACAAGAGTTCTGCATTGCTTAAAAAGAATGCATTCAAGTTTGTCCCCTTTTTGTATAAATTATTTCAGATACTGGATCTAATTTTGATTCATCCATACTGATTATATCATGTGATATTGATCTAGACTAAAGTATTCCAAGGTTTGATGAGGAATAAGAACCAGTACATATTAATTCCTGATGACATAATTTTTAATATTTGATATCTTATACGAAAAGATAATCCACTTTAGCTAAATAGGAAGTTATACTACAAGATCCTTTTATTATTGCTCATAGATATTGGAACTACAATACATATTCTTTGGGTAATCAATACATTCAAATCAATTATACATTAACACTTATGAAGTTAGAGTTTCTAAGGCCCTCACAAACATGAATGGGATTTCTGATGCCAAATTTGTCTTTAAAGACTTTGACTTAAGTGTAATATAGAGAATAAATTCAAATAGTCACGTGCTTCTCTGTGCATCATTATTGAAGAACACTTATTTCAGCAAAGGTTGGCACTTACACTCCTTAATGTGTCTCCAGAGCTCCATCCTTTACATACTTTATCTGAAATATTTTTTTCTATTTCTAGCCCAAACCACTTTTGATCCAAATAAAATCCATTTTTTAATTTGCGGCCTCTCATGGGGAAATTCATGTCTATTTGTGATTATTAGGTTTAGGTCAAAGTTTTTTTAAACATCTACTTTCAGAGAATTCAAAATCAAGCTAGAACAGATAAGAACGCAAAACATGTCTCTTAATATACAGTACATTTTGGACAAAGTTGCAGTCAATATATGCACCATAACAGGAAATTGTGTGCATGCAATAATATTTTTACAGTGAGTAACATCTTGTCATTTGTCAACACATTTGTCTTTTATATCCCTCTGCAGCTAAACTTGGTTAAAAAACAAGTCTATATAAAAAGACATCTATGTATTCCTGTGTTTCTAGTGCTCATCTCTGAAAGACCAAAGCACTTGACAAGCTGACTATTTTAACACAAAATGATACAAAGGAGTAAGGGGCAGACACATAAGGAGAATATAAGCTTTTTTTGGTTAAACTTCAGGCTTCTCTGAAACTGTAAAATTTGTCAGCAGACCTGGCCAATGACCAATATAAAAAAAGGTAGACTACAGAGATATAGTGATGGTCAACGTTAATCTCTGCTCCAAGTTTTGAGTTGTGGTTTTCAGGTGAGTTTGCTTTTAAATAAATCAGATTCACTTTCTTTGTAAGCATGCAACACAACTTATTTGATATTCAGAGCCCAGTACAGTAATTTTGTGTGCTGAATTCACAAAGTAGGCACAGGGAAAAAGTGTAAGAAATGGTGGTCAGGGAGGATTATCACAGAAAATGTATGGAAGAAGGAAAGTAGAGAAAATTCTTATTTATCGATTGATCTTAATTCTGCATGTAGTTAAGCCGCACTCAGAGAAGAGATGAAAATTAACCAGGCCCATAATTTAAATATAGTGGAAAATTTTGGACAAAAAAAGAAAATTGTAGTTGTCTAAGACTTGAATTATTTTTAGCGCTCACCAATTAAAACACATATTCACACCCGAACCCATCCCACATACACAGCATTAATTTCCCTAAGCCTAAGTTTGGAAAATTCCATACCTTAATAATTTTGCCATATTTCTTCAAGGTTACAGTTTTTACATAAATTTAAAACATTTGATTCCTCTTGTCAGTCTTGAAAAAATTTTCCACAAGCTTCCCCAGAGACTAGATAAAAATGCCCTTTTGCTGTTCCCTGTCTGTCACCCTCCCATTTCCTGTACACACCTACTTCTTGGACAGTTGCATTTAATATTGGTTCACGTCCTGACTCAAAAACTATGACTTACAAAGAGAGGAAAGTTTTAAAGTAAGAGCTTCTATCTGTACTCTTAGAAAATTATTATTATTATTTTTGGATTGTTGAGGAAGAAGCTGGCAGGTCAGCTTCCAAGACCAAAATAGGAGAATATGATTCACTCTTAAATTTCCTTGCATGTTTTTGGAGGGAACACTCAAAGAGGATTCTTTTTAGAAATGTATTCCTTCCATAGGACAGAGATTAGAAAGAAAAATAATGTCTTACCTTACCCTACAGATGAGTTAACAGCAGCATCTTTGATAAATACTCAGAACGTCCCTAGGTATATCTGATCTTGTAATTTCTGGGATTTTCTGTAAGGTAATATTGATGGCAGAAACCTAAGAGTTACAATTTCAGCATTTTGCTGTAATGTAGTATCATCTCCAGTTGACTGTTCTCCAGAGGTAGAGGTTCTTGGAATGATATGAATTAGCTCAAGCAACCAAACTGTGTGACGGGGTCAGTGTGTAGTCAAACATCTCACCTGATGTGCCTTTTGTTGGCTCAGAGGTGTGTGGGTAAGGAACTCTGTTTAGAGCCACTCAAAGTTTTCAGCTTTCCCTAGCTTAACTGTTATCTTCATTTCTCTTTAGCTGTCTCCTGGGCTTTGAAGTTCTATATATATTTTCTCTTGAGTACATCCAGCAGGACCTTAAGTTCATGGTTAACATTAACAAGGTGAACACTCTGTTAGCAAGGCATTCTACAATAAATTCCTGGAGCCCACAGAGACAAATGGAATGCAAAGGATAGTTCTGAAGCTATAAGGTAAATTTCTGTTTAGTCCCCTATCAAGCATAGAAAATTATTCAGATACTTGCCTATGTTCTTTAGGCCACAACTTTTCAGTAATTTGTGAGGTTATTCATAAGTTTTTTTCATGTATTTGTGAGACAAATCCTGAAAGACAAGTAAAAGCATACTTTTATCTTTTGTACAGCAGTTAAAGAAATATTGTTCAAGCTGTAATTCTATCATTAGTAAGATATTACATCATATTGCATTTTATAGGCTATGTAGAAGAGGGTTAAGACATATTCCTGACCTTCTAGAAGTTAATAAACATTGTCTCCAGAAGCCTTCTTCAAATGTAAATCTAATTAGCTGAATGAGGTATCAAATTAATATATTAGTACCTAATACCATTTGTTCAGCAAAGATCAGGGACCTACGGTAAGAGGACTTGGAAAGTCAAATGGTGATGTTGGAGAATGGTGAAGTCAAGAGTACTGGGAATTTTCCAGGAAAAAAGTGCTGGGGCTGAATGTGAGAGGAATCACAGGAAGGATCTCTAGTCAGAAAAATTAATGTGAGGACTCTGAAAACCTATCTGGGGAGAGGTTGCTGAAACAGAGTTCTGTTTCACAATGTAGTCTAGGTCTGTCCTGAACTCTTCAGTGGGGGATTGGTGGGAGGACTCGTAACAAGGCATGGGAGGGAGTATGTGATTCTTCAGAGACTCTGTGACCTTCTTGAAGAAACAGGACATTAGTGATTTTTCAGAAAACATCAGTCTATTTGCAAGAACCAAAGTTTCTAAAAGTGTTATTCTTGATGTGTTTACCTGAGTATGGACAGTGTATGTTGATAATCTAGTGAAAATGTGTAGTCTTTTCATAGAAATTTTCCTATTTTCAGACCTACTCATGAAATTAGCAAAACCAATTCTAATCACAAATAGTTCCTTTTCTGCTCATTTTTACTTTAGGTATCTGATTATAAAACTAAACTTCTTTTGCCAATGCCTTATTTTAAATCATTGCACCATGCTATTGCATGAGCCTATGTCTTCTTTACTAATTTTTTTAAAAAAGCAAACTGATAAATTATATAAATACTTGTGTGCATAAATATGGTGTAACACTATTGTTTTAAGTCTTATTTAAATTGGGACTTCTCTGGTGAGTCAATATACTAGAAACAAAGCTACATTGGAGACTCCAATGGTTACTTCCTTGAATTCAATTACTGTGTATTTGAAAAGTTGCTAGGAGAAATCTGACTTTAGATAACTGTTCTTAAATCCCTTTTGAAGTTGACCATGTGTTCCTTTGTCAGATCCATAGGGTGAAAAGAATAATAGACACATTATTTGTGACATACTCTTAATGCTTCAGAATGGGTTGGTTCTAGAATTATACAGTTGGTCAGGAAAAGAAGACAATTTTTCAGATAGAACAAGCAGGAAAATATTCAAGCCCAAGATGTGAGTTTTAATGGAGACTCTTTGGTTTTCAGTAACAGAAAACAACTCAAACTACTTAAGTGAATATTGAGCACTTATAGGAATGCAGAGACATTACCAAATACCTGAGAACAAAAGTACAACCAATTTTTGGAAAGAGATTGAAATAGTCTTAAGACAGTAAAGAAAAGAAGAAGGTACTCTTTCTCCAATTCTCTTTCTGCTTCTTGTACACATGGCCAGCACACAGCTATCAAGTATATGATATACTCCCAATTGAATATGAAGACTAACTGAACTCTGTAACCATCGAATTCCAAATTCCTGGGAGAAGTGGATACCCCCAACTTGGATCAGCTTTTCATCCTTGATCTACTCTCCTCTTTCAACAGAATTGGGTAGGGTTAGTGGAGAAGTCAAGTAATGAAGACCAACCAGCTGGGACCTCCCTCTGTGAGCAATTTCCAAAGAGCGACATATTGGCTGAATTGGGCAGATGTCCAAGAGTAGTCCTATAACATATGAAATGGGGTTCAATGAGCTGATGCAACAGAGTAGGAAAAAATGAGAGGTAAAACAATAAAAGTTAACAAATAAAAAATGTAAAACAATTTTAAAATGGCAGTAGAGATAAAAGTAATTTTTATCAACTAGAATTAGTCAGCCATCTTGAGTTCCCGAATGAGATTATTTTCTCTGTTTTGCCAGTGTAGAAGAGGGAGTGCTGTGAGAATTTCACCCCATTTTTAAAGCATTTCCTGACTAGTTATTTCTCTCTGATGCCTTTAACTGCTAAACTTTTACATTACTTGCAAATTTTACCTCACTGAGCTCTTGCTTACATACTGTTTTACTTCTTAAAGTATTGTGCTAGCAGAGAAATAACAAAATTTACCTATATCTAGCTTCTTCAGAGTAGGCTGTGTGTGTGTGTGTGTGTGTGTGTGTGTGTGTGTGTGTGTGTATTTATAACCCATCTGCTTCCTAGAGTATCTGGGGCAGCAATTCATCCAAAGATTGGGCTACTCAAAGGATATACCCCTTTTTTCACTCTTCAACATCTACTATCATCTGCAAAATCAGAAAATTGTGCTGGTCAAGCTTTCAGATGCCTTCTATCCCTAACATTCTCTGATTCCATGGTCTAATATATAAACTTCCCCAGTGAATGTAAAACTTTGTGAAAAATCACAACCATGGGGAATTGGTGACAATTTTAGCCTGCAGGTGTTGCTGTGGTGTAAGAAGAATTAAGAGACAGTGAGCAACACATCAAACAATAGTGATAAAAAGATGTTTTTAAGGATTCTGTTTATATCGCACATGCAGGAGCAGGTTTCCCCTGCTCCAGCATCTCTCCGTGAAAAGACTGGGGTTAGTTTCCCGAGCAGGGCAAAAAGCAGAGGGTGTGTATTCTTGCCAGCTGGACCTCGATATCTGAAAGGATGTCCTGTTTACATTTGGCACCAGAGCTTAGTGATTGCACTGCCTGAGTGCCCAGAGAATGAGATAAAACTCAAAATAAATTTTCACACAAGTTTAAAAAATAACACTCAGTTGACCCTGTCATCGTACCACCTGGGATTGGTTTACTAAAGGCCTATATTTCAAAAGAATGCTTAATAAGAGGGGTGAGGCCATGGTATCCTCGGAATGCCTTTTTTTTTTTTTTTTTGGTGGCTTGGAGAATTTTCTTCATTCTTTCTCTTCCCCTTATTGTTTTCTTCTTCAAAACTCATCCTTTTCTTCTTCTTCTTTTTTTTTTCTTTACTTTTTCTTCCAAAGAGAAAAGGAGGAGGCAGAAGCTTGGCTGACGTCTAGACTCATTTCATGAAGTGACCTGTGTAGGTAACTGAATATTGTGCTTGTAATAGTGTCATAGCTGAGCATTCAGTAAAGAGAAGATTAACAGAACAAGTATATTTTAAGACTTGAAAAGTTTCTTTTTCCTTTCTTTCTTAAGAAATAATTTATCATAAGAGAAAGTATACGAGGTGGCCAGGAGGAGCCAGAACAAAGAAGAGAAAGGAATGAGGAACTAGAAAAAAAAAATTACAGGTGAAAAAAATCATCATGAAAGACAAAAGCTCTTAAACATTTGATTTTGTTAGTCTCGGCAACTGGAATGCTATGAAAGTTGGTCTACTTGTTCACTGCAAATTTTGGTTTAGCAAACACACTCTCTTATGATGCCTTCTCAAAACTGATGTCTTTTCTGATAACTTGCATCTCTGATCCCCTGAATGGGCTTGTAGTTAGCACTAAATATTGTTATCTTTTATTTTTGGAAGTAAATAAATTCTTCCTGGCATGAAATGGGCGGGGAACTATATCCACAGTTATGATTTCAGAGGTGTAAATTCTGTCTCCCCAATGAAATTGTAAGCTTCCTCAAGGCAAGTCACCACAAAATATCAGTTTTTAGACATTATGGTACCAAGACAGTAATTAAAGAAGATCAGAACAATCTAGAGGTTGTCAACTTTAGACTTTTCGCAAAGAATTTGCACCACATTTCATGATTTCTTTGTTTATTCTACATTACATGTGCAAAACAAGCCTCAAATACCAAATACTCAATTTGAGGATGCCAACACTGTTTGTGCAGTAAGTGGAGCCAGGATTAGCAATTGAATAGCCACATAAATGAAGACCAGGTACTCATAACACACCATTTATCATGGGTTTGTAAGACAACTGCATTTATTTCAATCTACATGTGAGGGAACGTGCCTAGCAATCAGGTCAGTACTATGAACATTGCACTGTATTTATCTTTCATCCCTAAACATTGTGCGTAATCAAGGAAGTATGATAGAGTAATAAAAAACCATTATAGAGTCCTAAAAGCCCTCAATTTCATATTTACATCTCAGAACCAGCTCATTCTGACTTTATAACTCCTTAATTAGAGGCACAGTCGTTTTCTTTTCTGTAGGGCATTTTTTTCACCTCACAATGCAAGTATACATTTGGTAACTAATACCAGCAATTAACTTCATCTGCTATGTAAATGAGTGTAATTGCAATTAAATACTTTAGTAGGCCCAAAGGGAAAACATGCAATCATTACAAAGTAAGTAAGACAGCATGGTTAAGGGACATTTAGAAGTGTTAGCAGAAGTGTATTTTCCCTGTGGTGTCAGGAGCCTTTTCTATGGTGAATTATTTCACTGGGAATCCTGGAACTTGACTTGCATTTCTTGTTCTATTTTCCTACAGAGATCAGGAGAAAACTGCCCTTTTCAGCATTTCTAAGGGTTGACTGGTTTTAGTAATAATCAATTTGGAAAATTGGTTTCTCTTCACTGTGGGTTAAAAATGTTTAGTTTTCAGACACATTTGTTGTACCAGTTGGAGAAACAACAGTATTCACCAAAAAAAATTTTTAGTACCAATATTTACTCATTAGTAGATATTAAGGTTGAGAACTGTTGAAAGCACATAACACATATAGGAGAGAGAGACACCTTACTAGGGAGTCAAGCAGTACTGCCATTGGCCAGTAGCACAAGTAGCTTAGAGTCCAGATTCTGGAGCTGGGGTGTGAATCTCCAGCCCTCTCAAGCTGTACACACTTGGGCAAGTCACGCACCTATTTTCTCCATTTGTAAAATGGGAAGACAGTATATATCTCACAGGGTTGGTATAAGGATAAAATTAATTTGTGCACATGAAACAGGTAGAATACAGTCTGGCAAAAAGTAAATAATAAATACATGTTGAGGGCTCTCTAGATCTTCCATTCCTTCTTGCAAATTTCCTCTATGAATAAAACCAGACCTCAAAGCAATGCAGCTAAATGGAATCCTTTCGGTCTCTAGTAAGCTTACTGTCCTTTAGCATTATGCTATAAGACTTCTCTGAGGAACACGATTCCAGCAAAACTTACTATGATAGACATGCATTTACCTTAGCGGTGATGTACACTGTAATGAAGGGACTTCTTAACGAACATCCAGATAAAACTGGTTTATTTTATCAATGGATAATGAATATGTAACAAATCATCTTTCCTTCTTTGCATTGGTTGCTAGGAGTCTCAAAGGCAAATTTGTAGCCAACGTATGTCTAATTATCTATACAGGACTCTTCTGCATTTGGGATAATATCACAGACTTTTGTTTCTTCTCCTTTTACTTCATAAACATTTTCATTATTTGTAAAATGGGAAGGCATAGTATATCTTATAGGATTGCTATAAGGATAAAATTGATTGCTGCACATAAAGTATTTAGAATACAGGCTGACAAAAAGTAAAAATTTCTTTATTTGTAACAAAAAATACTTTGCTGTATGCATCTTGTTAATCCCCTCAAATACCCTTACATAACTGTGTGCCATGAGCGAGTCAGTTTGCTTCTTAGAGACACGGATAATGCTATATACTTTAGCATTATGCTATACGACTTCTCTGAGGAACATGATTCCAGTGAAACTTGCTATGGTAGGCATGCATTTACTCTAGGGGTGATGCACACTGTAATGCAGGGACTTACCTCAACTTTAAAATGTAAACTTGGGTGATCTTTATAGTGTCTTCCAGCTTCAAAATGCTGTTTTTTTAATTTAAGTAAGTTTTGTTGTTGTTGGAAATGATAGCCTGGTTAAATAAAGGGAAGACTTGTCAGAAAGCAAGTGATGCATAATCTCATTATCAGAACCAAAGGTTGTAGAAGAAGAATCTTTCATACCTTCTCACTTTGGATATTTCTGCTTTTTCTCTCACTCTAAATTACTTCAGATACTTTCAACTGATATAAGCATTTAAAGATATCATGGATATTTCAGTCAATTCTTGATTCCCTTCTAGCTGTGAAGTAAAAGGCAGAAGGCTTTGTTTCTGGCAGTGGAGGTGGGCAAAGTGTTTTAGTAATTTCTCCATAGTTTCTCCTATATTTTATCTAAGGGAAAAGGAACAGTGGAACCTCACAATATAAAGAAAATAAAAGAAGATCACAAACCTCTTTGCCACTTTTCATAGAAGGGAAAAAATGTAGAGTTCTTATCTTTTTCTCTTGTTCACCTACCACTTAAGTTACAAGGGTAGCTTCAAAGGCTTAGCACTGTCCACCCTATTGAACTATGTTATCAGAGAAAAGACTGCCAGATGTTTAGCAATCAAACTTGGTGCAGAACATAACTTTAATGGAAAACAGAAGGGTGTTCTGTTTCCCTCCCACCGTGCTATCTATCTGAGAGACTTTCAGGAGCCCACTTTCCTTACCCTCTTTGAAAGGCACATGTATGCTTTTTAAAGTGCTATAATTTGACCCGATTTGATATAATAATAAGATGAATTTTTGTATATACTTCCAAAATAAGTAACTTTGCATCCTTGAGGATGAAGTTTACAAAGCCTGCATTTTCTAGAGTTAAGACCACCTTAGAGAAGTGGTCTAATTAATCAAACACGAATAGGTACTTTTGCTAGTAAAACTACCCCAAAGGAATCAATTTCTTATTTTCCCTGTTTATATCTGATCAACTCCTATGAGACCTTGGATTCAATACAATTTAAAAAAGACTTGGTAAGTTTTTTAATGGACTGAGGAGGGTAGGAGTGTAGAAAATATATTTATTAGAAAGAAGAAGAAATTTAGTTCTTTTTCCCTTCATTAAAATAATATTAAAAAATAAAAAAAACTATTACGTTTAGACAAAATTGAAAAGATGATTTTAGCAGAAGATCATTTTGGATCACTTTGACAATGAAGGAGGTACTGCCCCAAACAGTAAGATATTATCTGAAATTACTAAGGTGCAAAGGCTCCTCATGGCTCCAGAGAACAGAAATGCTTAATTTATTCAAAACATATAGGTATATAGGTGAGGTTGGTTTGTTTTTAAAGAGTTTGTCCCATATCCCAAAATGTATTCTTTACAAAATGATCTCATGGTAAAGTGCATGTCTGTGAGTTGTAAAACAACTCTAAGACATCTGGCTGTAGTGGGGCCATGGATAAACATAATGAAAATTTTATTTCATTGGCTACTTTCTCCAGAAGCTATCCATTCTGATCCTCTCTTAAAACAATAACAGCAAAAAGATAAAATACAGCAAATGGAATCCAAATGTGAAATAAAGTAATTTGTAGACTTTTTGCTCTTTAAAAAATTTTGTTAGACTTTAACCTTCAATTCTAGTGAGCCAAGGAAATAAAAATTCTGATATAATTTTAGTTTATAGAACAATTTGGTTGAGCCAATATTACTCTGTTATTTGAGACACGGTTCCCCACCACATCTCAGGTCTCTTTATGGTCTCTTACATTACTCTGCCTATTTTCTGTTACATTCTTGGTGTTTAGTAAGCAGAAGACACTCAAAAAATAGGCAGTGGATTTTGGATTGGATGCTACACAGGTCTACATAGTGAAGTTTTCATTCACAGACCTATGAGTATGCTCTGCATGTTCAAACTTGATTGACAAATGGAGTTTGGAAAGCGAAATTGTTCAGAAGATACTAAAAATATCTCTGTTTATAGTTAGACTACAAAACAAAGTGAGAAAGTTCTCAGGCTCAATTTCTAGTTCTCGGGTCCAGACAGAGACTGTGCTCAGCCTTACTTGGGTTCCAGTTTGCCCTGCAAAAGGCAAGCTTAGGCCCTTAAGGTTAGGTTCACTATTCAGATAATTCAGTCCTTCCTTCTTCTGCATTCCCTTTAAAAACAACTTTCCCCATCTTCAGTTGAATTTGAGGGACCTTAGAATAGGAGCAGGCTCTGTGTAAATGTACCTCTTATTTTCATTCTGAAAAAAAGTGCTTCAATGAGAAGTCAAGCTTTTGGCCTGATCTCCTCTTTCCCAAAACCATGGCCACATTCCCAATTAAACAAAAGGTCCTAGATTGTATTCCATTGAGTATCCCCTATTTTAGACACTCAAAGAAGGACTTAACTTTTGGGGAACGTTTAATATCTAATATGTCTGCTACCTTTGAATTATTACTCTCAAATATTATATTATACTTGCTTGTTTTTCCCACTTACACAAAAAATCTTGAAATCAGGTGTATTTTAAAAGGGAAGCAACTTATAGGAGAAACAAAGGAGATTAGAATCCTGTTGGTTTCATTTTTTTGTTTGTTTGTTTGTTTGTTTTTGAGTTGGAGTCTCACTCTGTCACCCAGACTGGAGTGCAGTGGCCACTCCTGGCCATCGCAGCCTCGACCTGCTGGCCTCCGGCAATCCTTCCGCCTCAGCCTTCCAAGTAGCTGGAATTATAGGCGTGCACTACCACGCCTGGCTCATTTTGATTTATTGTAGAGATGAGGTCTCGCCAAGTTGCCCAGGCGGATCTCGAACCCTCGGGCTCAGGCAATCCACTCACCTCAGCCTCCCAAAGGCGTGGGATTACAGGCTGAGCCACCGAGCCCAGCTGTTTGTTTCATTTTAAGCGGAGATTTATTAGGTATATGTTTTTGATATCATTTTAGGAAAAAATGAGTCTAAGGTAGTGTGAAGATGAGTTAGTAACAGAGTTGATCGCTAAAGAAGTGATGAAAGGGTATATTTTAAGTCACCTCAATTGTATCTGTGATAAGTTAGGATATAATTGCTTTCTTTAGACTAACAGTTTTCATATCTGAAATTTTGAATTAATTCATGACAGCTGCTGATGTACTTCCTTTTTTCCAGGTATAGAAATCAAGACCAAACATGGAAACATGGACAAATTTCATAAAAATCTGTAAAAATAAAAATTTCTTAACATACAAACCATGTCCTTAGGATTACAAACATACATTTTTTGTTTGTTTGCTTGCTTTTATGGCTACCATAATATAAATGCTTGATTTATGGCCACCAAGAAATTGGGGGCAAACCAAGCTGGAATTTGAAACCTTAGGGACATAGCCAACCTGAACTGCTACTTTTCATTGGATTTCCAAAGCCCCCAAAGAGTATGGGTTAAGAGTATAAACCCATCACTGATACTAGAAAAGATAATTAAAATTATCTTCCCAATGAAAGAGCAGGTAGTAAGTATTACGTTTATGCTCCCAGCCACATAGAAGCAGGTGTTTAGTGTTCAAAAGAAAGGAGGTTGAGGCAATGGTGCTGGGAGAGTGGATACAGAATACAAGGTTTTTTTGTGTGGTAGCTTATCAAAAGGGTGATTCTTAATGATCATGTCTGACCCAAACATCAATTCAAAACTTAAAGCAACACAATACATATAAATATTTAATTTGTTACATGCCCCTTATCCTACTACACTTTAACAATCTAATAGTTGCTGCTTGAGTGCCCACTGTGTGCACTACACTTATCACAGGGAATCACAGAGCCAATGTGTAAGCTCTATGACCCCAGAGACCTTTTCTAATGTTAATGAAAGGCCTTTGCTGTTCCTGGAATATAGTAGGCACTTAGTAGATGTTTGTTCAATGAATGAGTGGGAAAAAAAAAAGGAAAGATCTGTAAGATGAAGTTTCTGCCCACAAGAAGCCTATTGATTACTAAAGCATTCACAGAATGCCTTACAGTTCACAAAATCTATTGACCTACATTATTTTCTATAGATGTCAGTGGTTCCAGCTTTGGTTTGTATCAGAACCATGTGGGCAGGCTATTTTTTCTTTCTTTTTTTTTTTTAATGTGTAGATGTTTGTAGTCCATCTTGCTTTCGGGAATGGAATCTTGTTGGGAAATTGTAGAAATGGTGGAGGAAGCAGGTAACAGCCTTCCTCAGGTGATTCTGGCACTGCTGTAATGCTGACAGCAGGTGTCAGAGTGAAGAGAACAGACTGCTGGTTCTGAAATCAGACTGGGTTTGAAACCTGGCTCTAGCCATTTCTAGCTTTCAAACTTTAAGATTATCCACTCTAAGCCTCAGTTTTCTCATCCAGAAAATGGGGATAATGATAATAACTGACAAAAACTAGTCCCTATAGGACTGGTGGGTGGATTCAAAAGGAGATGATCCATGCAAAATGCCTTTCTCTGCGCGTATGCTGAGAAGGCACTCAATAAACTTTGTTAGCAATTGCTAGTCATTGGGGCCTGTGGCTTACTTCGTTTTTAGTAGTAGACCTAGTCTGACCAACCATTTTCCCTTGTCTCTTTGGTGTGAGGCTACCATGTCGTTTTTCTCTCATCTGTTCAAACACAAGATGGTTTGGGAAGCTTACTCTTCTTGAATCCCAATCAGTACCAGATAGATATTTGGTCAGGTGAGGATAAAAGGGACTGTGACATTTCCGAACCCCATATGGACTTCCTTCTAGGATGAACATATTTATGCTGTTTCATAACTTCCAGGTAGGCCCAGCCTGGAAACCAGAAGTTAAAGTTATCTAAAAGTGATAAGCTTAGGAACTATATGAAATGCTGATTTGGATCTAGTTTCCAAGGTCATCAGAGGTTCAAAAGCTGAGAAGGGATGGCTGTGTAAGGGTTGGTGGGAGAGGGTCTAATATTTTACCCATGGGAGAAATTTTTCCTGTAGAAAGAAAAACACTTTTTTTTCTTTAGAGACGAAGTCTCGCCAAGTTGCCCAGGCTGGTCTGAAACCCCTGGACTCAGGCAATCCTCTGGCTTCTACCTCCCAAAGTGCTGGGATTATAGGCGTGAGCCACCATAACTGGCAGAAAAACAAGAAAGTAGGTAACTTTAAAATAATGATAAACTATCATCTCAGTCTCAAAGATAAACAAAATAAGCAGCTGTAATAGAATGCAGCTTATCAGAGTGTGATAGGAAGGTCAGGCATGACAAATTGGGAGACTGGGTTGTTGAACTGGCTAATGACTATTATGTAACTAACATCACTGCTAAATTTAAACATAAACAGCCTTTTCTGGAGGTGTGTGGGTGGGGAGGTGAAGGGGCAGATTGAAAACAATGGCCTTTATTTTCATAATGTACTTTAATTTTAGGCCAAGGTTGGATGTGAACTTTTAGCTAACAGTACACTTTTTGGTAGTTCTGTATTTTTTTTTGAACTGAGACTACCCTAAGCCCCATGAAACACCCCTGTTTTTCTGTCCAACTACTATATCCAGTGCATTTTTCTCCGGTCTCCCTGGAAGTGGAATTGTCTGGGCTTTTCCCCTGCAGAACGCAAAACATAAACATAAGGGCATTAAAATGGAAACAGGATCTTGGTTCTCACTGTTTCACCAAGCTCCTTAGCACTGACCTCTGACCCTCATTAAGATCCCATGGTAAATCTGGGCATCTGGGGTGCGTAGCTTATTGTGGGAATGTTTTTGTTGTTATGATTGTTGTTTTCCTCCTCCTGGATTATTTTGGCTTAACCTAGGGCTATGATATAAAATAAGCCACTTTCAAGAGCTTTCCCTGACCTTGTTTGGGCATAGGGTTAGGAGATGGGATTTGACTACTGCCACTGTCAACTTAAAGAATCCATTTTCAAGTTATCATCTAAAATTCATGTGAGAAAATAAAAAAATATAATCTCTTCCATTCTATGGCATTGATAACCTGTAAATTCTGATTTTTGAAAACCCGTGTAGAATTGTTGAGGATATTGAGTCTTCATGATTTTTTACTTATATGTTACATTATTTTTAAGTAGGTCTCCCAATCAGATAACTTCTCCCATATTTTCATGAGTTATACCGTATCACACTATATTTTCATTAAATAGGATACCTTTCTTGATCATTCTATGGGAAAGTCCTCAAAGAAGTTACTTTATCTTTGAAGGAATTATTTGTTCTTCCTGAGCAATTTGAGAGGCTGAATTTCAGAAATATAATTGGAAGGCAATTTTAAATATTCTAGATGAGCGGCTAATCTATGTATACATTTAGGAGTAATTAGTAGAGGGTTTAGAACATTTTCAATAAAAGCAGAAGGGTAGTCATCCACAATGAGACAGAATAATCCTTTTTTCTTTGGTTGAATACCTCTTTGCATGTCTGGTGGTCACAGACTTCTAAGTCTCACCTTAAGCCCTTTCTCATCTATAAATATTCTTGTGGCTTAGTTCTACCTTATGCAGAAAATGAGCAACTGTTGTGAAAATGTGTGCAAAGAAGGCTATAATGTTTTCTTACAAGTATTTTGAATTTTAAGAGAATATTAGCAGAAACAAATAATTAACATGTATAATAAGTTTTCCTTATGAGAATTTAATGTGCTCCATGGAGAACATAGGAAATTCTTATCTTGAGTGGAAAAACCGAGACTTGGGAGGGTGAGTGACTTATTCAAAATGACTCAGCAAGTTTCATTGCATATAAAACTGAAGTTATCAGCCTTTAGTACTGTATTGTTGTATCTATAATAAAAAGAAAAGCATAATAACCCTGCTCTACCTCAGAAAAGAAAAATAAACTAGGAATGCATGTATAGATTCTTTCAAATTCTCTACATAAAAATCTATCTTTTCTAGGAAGCTCTCTTTTATTGGATGGGCATATGTGAACTATTCTAAAATCTTCCTAATAGAGTCCATTTTTGCTTTAATTTCATTTTAGGTCTTATGCTTCTAGAAGGCATATATATATGTATGTATATACATATATATATATATCATCTTTACAGCACTAAAGCTACAGTTATCTATTGGACAAATGTCTGGAGAAGAAGTGAAGGGAGAATATATGATTACAAGATTAAGCAGGCCACAGAAAGAGGCCATGAAATAGGTCCTAGCTGTACCATACCATACTTTTTTCCTGAAAATACCCATCTCCCTTGCACTTTGATACTCTAGGCCTGGAACTTTTAAAAAAGTCCCTTCCTCAACAAAGCTTCCTTTATTGACACAGTTCAGTCACTTATGGACACCTAGACGGCTTCATTTGAATTGCTATATTTTTCTTAAGTATTCCTCAGCTTTTTAATGTGTAAACTCAATCCTTTTAATTAAATTATGCATTTCTTTTTTCACCTTTTTTTTTTGGTTGGTTGAAATTCCACAGGACCTAACATATAGCGCTACACAGAGAAGGCAGTCAGTCAGTGTAAGTTCTTTGATCGATTGTAATATGATATAAATCATGGGCAAAATAAACTATTTGACCACATATAGAATTAGTACAATCCTCTCTTCTGTGTGGAGATGGGATAGAACCAGAAGAGAGGTACATCTACGGTAGTCCATGTGTCCCGGTTTACCTCATTCAGGGAACTCCATAGGAGGAACACAGTTTGACACGGCAAAGTTGAGTTACTTTTAGTAATACCAACGACTTACATATAGATAGCTCCTTGGGTTTCAAATATATTTAATATCTATTATCTTCTTGGATTTTAGAGTCAAAATATATTGTTTTCATTTTGTGACCGAGGAAGTGAAAGTTCATAGGAACTTAGTGATGTATCCTTATTCACAAAACTCAAAACCACTGTTTTGTTTTTTTCTTTCACCTCTTGGTCTCACGCTCTTTCTAACCCTTCATGTTGCTTCCTTCATTCCAGACAGCTAACATTGCTCACAGTTTGTGACTCATCCTGGAGTAACATTCCTGCCTCCAATTGATTTTTGCAAATAGTATTGCCCAAGAGAGCCCTATCACGACTATATGTCCTGTATCTTCTAGCATAATAAAATTATATACTAAAATAAGTCTTAAAGAACTGAAGGTTGCATGGAAGAGAGCCACATGTAGCTCAAACACTACATTTGACCATATTGAGCTCTCATGCTTCATTTGACCAGCATGAATCTGGAGGAAGTCTGGTGTAAGCTTCTAGACCTACTGACTCACCAAAGGGAATATGAGAACATCCTTTTTCTTTTTCTTAGAATTGGGAGGGTAGCCGGGCTCGGTGGCTCAGCCTGTAATCCCACGCCCTTGGGAGGATGAGATGAGTGGATTGCCTGAGCCCGCGGGTTCGAGACCTGCCTGGGCAACTTGGCGAGACCTCATCTCTACAATAAATCAAAAAATCAGCCGGGCGTGGTAGCGCGCGCCTGTAATTCCGGCTACTCGGAAGGCTGAGGCGGAAGGATCGCCGGAGCCCAGCAAGTCGAGGCTGCGGTGGCCGGGAGTGGCCACTGCACTCCAGTCTGGGCGACAGAGTGAGACACCAATTCAAAAAAAAAAAAAAAAAAAAAAAGAATTGGGAGGGTACATTTAGTAGCAACTTTCTGAAGGAGCTGAAAGTCCAGTATCTATGAAATTGTCAAAGAAAGATAAACTAAGATATGAAATAGTCATTACCATAATGTGCCTTCAGAACAAGATGCAATCATGAAGTATTTACAAAACCAACAACTAAGCCGCGTGGAATTATTGGTGGACTAACTTCTTTCCCTCTATACCCAAACAACAACAGCACCACCACACCATTTGCGGTACTTCCTGCTTTGTTTTGTTTTTAAGTCTGAGTTTGAGTTCAGCTAGTTTAGATTTTATAGTCTCAAATCTCTTCCGAAGCAAAACGGTTCTGCCTCGGATTCTTCCATTGAACCCCACACTACATTGCCCACCCTCAGCTACACAGACCCAGTGATCCAGATTTAGTAGCGATCATTACCATCCATAAATTTTATGTGCATTAAAGGTAGTTTTCCTCTCTTGTAATCAGTATTAATATTTGATGGCCAAGGTATTATTCTTTATTGATAATTTTACAGATCATAGTTAATTTAGAAAGAAAAAAATCAGAACTGTAATGCAAAGTAGTGCAGCTCCACTTTAAAAAGTGACCTTGTCAAAGAGATGCATTTTTACTTCAATTAAATTCAAAGTCAGTCCGTCCCATAGGTAATGTTAGCAATTATAAGAATACTTTGCAAAAGTAGTTAAAAAACACTCAAAGAACTTTTATGTGATGCTAGTTTTTAAAGCAAGAATGACTTTCTTCCTAAACTTCAATTCTTTATGAGATCATTTTGGAGTGTACTGTTACATAAAACATGAGGTCAGTAACTAAGGCTAATTAAATTTTAGTAGGAGCAAAAGTCACCAAAAGGTTTTTGTATTCATCCTACCAATTCTAAAACAGTGATACAATACACCATTAATAGCCTTAGAATTGCTAATTATTTCAACATGAATAGCGATATCAACGCTGTCAGTTTAATTTAATACACTCAGGAGAATTCCTGCAGAATGCATGATTTCTCTATTATTTCCTGGTTTTCACAACCACTAAAAGCTATAAATTTTCTTTCTTTTCTTTGGAGAGAGATTAATAGTCTAGAGCCTTCTCGCTTTCTTGAGGAATGTTACAGTTGCTATTTTTTAAAGAAATGGGAGGTAAAACACAACAGAAATTTAAGAATGAGAATAGCCCAAGTTTAATTCTGTGCTCTAGTAACAAGGTTACACTGCAAATGAATTTAAACAGTGGAGTTTCCACTTAGGGGATAACACTTGAGGTTGAAAGTGTCTTAATTCTGGAGGGAAGCTAAAATGAATGTTTGGAGAAGTGAAAGTTAAAAGAAATTGTTTGATGAAATAAACAGGTAGGTTTGATTCATTAGAAATTTTACTAAGCTAAGAGGATAGAATGATTCACTCATTTTATAAAGCACTTCATTTAGAAGACAAAAAGAAGCAACTACAGCCTTTTCATGGAGAAAGGGTGAGCTAATCTATTCTACAAAGTGTTAATTTGATAGTAACAAATTAAAAAATACTAGGTTAAGCCCTAAAGTAATAGAAAACCAGGACTGGTCAAACTTTTCAGATAATCTAAGTTTCTAATGAATATGTTCTTGCTTTTTATTTTATTTTAAGGCTGTGGGTAACAATTCAAGATTAGAGATACAAATGGCCATTGTACAGGTAAAGTTTGGGCCTCACTTTGGTCCCCACTTCACCTGGTTTGAGATCAGGTGCCCTTATTGATGAAACGTGCCCCCCCCCGGCAGTTTCTCACTATTGCCAATCCCTTTTTTATAGACTATGATCATTGTTCAGTGTCTGCTTATGAGTGAGAACATGTGTTACTCAGTTCTTTGTTTATGTGATAGATCACTGAATATTATAGACTCTAAATCCATCCAAGTTGTTGCAAAGTTCATTCACTTTGGGTTCAAAATTGAACAAATCCACAGGATCTCCATAAGGAAAAATAGGGAATTGAACAAACAAGTGAAAGCTATCCCCCCATCACTGAGCAACAAAATTAAAGAAAGGGGAACAAGGGGGAGGAAAACCACCAGAAATGAAGAGGAACCAAAGGAAGAACACAATTCCCATCTAGACTCCTGGGAAGATAGCTCCTGAGAATATAGACTTTAGAATTAAAAAATAATGAAGAGCCCCCGGAACAACTGATCTCAAACCACAAGCCCAGATATCAAGATATTAATAGAGAAAATGAGTAGAAATGAGGAGAGACAAAAAGAAAGAATGAAGGAGTTGATAAATGAGATGATGGCAATAATGAATACATTAAATAAAATAAATAACAAACTGACAAGCATGGAAAGCAGAATTAACCAAGCAGAAGAAAGAATCTCAGAGCTTGAGGACCAAAATATGAAACTAACCCAAACTGTTAAAAACATGGAAACGAAGCTTAAAAAGAGAACTAAGCCTCCAAGAGATGTGAGATTACATCAAGAGGCCAAGCCTATGCTTAATTGGCATTCCTGAGGCAGATAGAGACAGAGACTACCATGGTACAAACATTCCATCAAATTATCCAAGAAAATTCCTCATCTCATCAGAGTCATGACCATTCAAACACAAGAGATTCAGAGAACTCCTGTAAGACATCAAAAGATATGGTCTTTCTACAACATTCCTTACAAGTAATTGACCAACCCTGGCTTGCTTATCTTTAGTGACAGGAATCTTAGTACCTAATTTTCAGAATATTCTTTTTTTTTTTTTTTTGGAGTTGGAGTCTCACTCTGTCGCCCAGACTGGAGTGCAGTGGCCGCTCCCGACCACCGCAGCCTTGACTGCTGGGCTCCAGCGATCCTTCCGCCTCAGCCTTCCAAGTAGCTGGAACTATAGGTGCGCACTACCATGCCTGGCTAGTTTTTCATGTATTGTAGAGATGAGGTCTCGCCAAGTTGTCCTGGTGGGTCTGAAACCTGGGGGCTCAGTCAATCCACTCACCTAGCCTCCCAAAGCGCAGGATTACAGGCTGAGCCACCGAGCCCAGCTGTCCAGAATAGTCTAATCAAAAATTTTCTTCATATCAAATGCTGTCATCCTTGAGTTTTCACTCATCTGCTGGTTTAATGTATCTTAAAATGTGATACTTTACATGGTTTTAGGTGAAATACAGGAAAGCATCTTTTAATTTTAATGCTAAAATATATTTCCACATATGTTTCAAAAATATATTAGTGAACCCAATTCATGATTTCACAGATTATTATTGCTTAGCAATAAGTTAAAGGGAAAAAATTCCATGAAGACTGAATTGAGAAAACTATTATATAAATGTTAAAATGTATGTGAATATGAATGTAACTAAAGTTGTGAAGGTGATTATGTAAAAGGCCAAGTACAAGCCCTAACCCTAGGTTTGTACTCCTTTACAATGGCAGAACTGTACTCTCATGGGATTAGTCATGAAGGCAATCATAGATGAATTGGGACTGAGAGAAAAGGTAGAAAGCTGCTGTAATAAAGGAATAGACATAACCATGGCCTGGATCATCGTGGAGGTAAGTCTATCAGTTGGGCTTCGTGGAAAGAACGCTATGTTCCATCCTGAAGGATTGAGATCTTAGTACTACCTCTTCTCCAGTTAGACCTCCCTTACTTCCGTGAGCCTTAGTTTTCTTCATCTGTAAAATGGTGATGGTTTCCTCATGTGATCATCAAAATGTCTTCTAGCTTTGAAAGTCTTTGATTACATATGAATCATTGTAAAGGTGTGGGCTTGGCAAATGAATGGAAATATAAGCAATGAGAGAAAAGAGGATTAAAGATGATAGTGAGGTTTAAAGAATAGGTAACTTGTGTCATTTATAGAACTAAGTCGATCAAAAGGGTAGGATGATCTGCAATCAATGTACAAGAAAAGATTAGTTTGGATCTATTGCAATGGAGATGCCAATGACATCTCTTTGTGATGTCTGACAGGTCCATGAATACTTGGAAAAAAGTGAGACTACATTTTCTCATCTGTAATATAGGAATGAGGTGATCTGACAATCACTTATATAGAAGATCCATTTAAATGGAGAAGACTATCTGAAAGGGAGGAGAGAAAATTGCAGTTAAGGGTGTCAACATTTATTGAGAGGTGACTGTTTTAGGCATGTTACTTATATCTCATTTAAACCTCATAAAAATCTTGTGAGTTATGTGTAACTTTCTTCACTTTACATATTGGAAAAACGATGTTCAGCGTGATCCCAGATCACCCAAGAAGTGACACATAGATAGCTAAGACTTGAGCCTGTCTGTCTAATCTCCCAAATCTATATGATGCCAATTCAAACTGAAACAGACACTGAGGAGAAGGAATGAGGATACCACATAGAATTCCTCAGAATGGTGGAAGGAGAATCATTGAGCCCTTGGTTGTGTGAGATGAGTATAGCCAAAGCTGGAGAAAGGGAACAGAGGAGGAAATCACATTAAACGTTGCAGAGAAGTCAAGGGGGTTGAGAACTGTAAAAAACAATTAGGGGTGGATATGAAGGAGGTCAACTATGCCACCTCAGCGTGTTCCAATATATTACTTGGGGTGGACCTGAGATTGGAGGGTGCAGATTATGAAAATGGTAATTTAAATACTAAATATGCCCCTTTTCTAAATGATTCATATGTATTAACTCTTTCAATCCTAACAACAACTGGCTTATTGAAAGGACAAGGCTCAGGAGGATTCAAGGCAAGAAGTTATTTTATTCTCTCCTAACATAGCCTTTCAATCTCATTCCCTCACTCCTTCATGACTACCCATGGACAATATATTGAACAGATTTAACTTTTCTTGATGACTTTCCAGGTACTGTATTAGAAATTAATATTCAAAAAGAAAAAAGAAATTAACATCCATATATATCAGTATAATCGGTACTATATGGTGACCAAAAAAAAGATGTCTTGTATGTACTATAACAAAAGAAGTGGAAAAAAGAAGAGTGAACACAATAAGCTCCCTATGTAATAAAGTGGAAAGCATATGTATATTCATATTTAATTATATATGCATTAAGTATCACTTGGAATATCACCAAAGAACTAATAAAAGTATTTGCTGGTGGGAAGGGAGATTGTTGGCTAGGGTGACTGTAGAGGCAGCAAAACATTTCACTGACTATCTTATTTTCTTTGACTTTTAATCTATGTGAATGTATTACTATTGATCTCAGTCGGTTATTGTCATAATAATGATGTATAACAACCATCCCCAAACTCAGGGCAATACTTATTGATTGTCATGCTAATAGGCAAGGGGTTCTACTGAGTGACTCTGCTTCAGGCTGCAGTTGTGCAAGTTGCTTGTGGTAATTTGCGAGGAACTGAAAGTTTGTACCTCCCATTTAAATGTTGAAATCCTAATCCCCAATGTGGTGATATTAGGAAGCAAGGCCTTTGGAAAATAATTAGGTCATCAAAGGAGAGCCCTCATGGATGAGATTAGTGCCCTTATAAAGAGGACCCCAGAGAGCTAGCTAGCCCTCTTTACCCATGTGAGGATGCAATGAGAAGATGACTGTAGCTTGGAAGAGGGTCCTCAACAGCCCGTGACCATGCTCCTATCCTGATCTGACTTCCAGCCTCTAGAACCATAAAAAATAAATTTGTGCTGTTTATAGACCACCTGCCCTACAATACTTTGTTGTAGCAGCCCAGACTGACTTAGACATAGCTCTCTTCCATTTGTCTCATGATGTGGCCCCCAGCTGAAGGAGCAGAGATTTTCTGGGACATGTTCTTCTCATAGTGACAGAACACACTCATGCTTTTATCACTAGAGGGTGAGAGAAAACTCTCATGCTTCTTTTTTTTTTTTTGAGTTGGAGTCTCACTCTGTCGCCCAGACTGGAGTGCAGTGGCCGCTCCCGGCCACCGCAGTCTCGACCTGCTGGGCTCAGGCGATCCTTCTGCCTCAGCCTTCCAAGTAGCTGGAACTACAGGTGCGCGCTACCATGCCCGGCTAATTTTTTGATTTATTGTAGAGATGAGGTCTCGCCAAGTTGCCCAGGCGGGTCTTGAACCCTCAGGCTCAGGCAATCCACTCACATCAGCCTCCCAAGGCATGGGATTACAGGCTGAGCCACTAAGCCTGGCAACTCTCATGCTTCTAACTAAAAGCCTGGGCTTAGAACATTCACATACTCATGTCCAACTCATAGGCTTAAATAAGCAGGGAAACATACTCCTCTGGGAGGTAGAGGGAGTGAATCATGGCTGAACAGTAATTGACCCCCCGCAAAAAAAGTGTTCAGTCCAGATGAGTCTAAGATCAAAATTTCAATATCTAATCCAGTCAAGCTCAGGCTTGACCCATGTTTAGAAGTTTGTAGCGTGACTCCTTCCTTCCCTTCCTTTCTCCCCTCCCTCCCCCATGCTCCCCCTCCCTCCCTTCCTTCTTTCCTTCCTATTTCTTCTACTTCTTTCATTTTTCCTACTTTCTAACTTTTAGAAGTTATTTCTATTTCTTGCTTCTCCAAAGTTGGGTTCAAGAAAGAAAAGAAGGGAAAAGCAAGTTCTAAAGTAATTGGGGTCCTATTTGTGGCCCAGGGCAAGGTACTGGTTTTATGTTTTGTGAAGACTTTGTGGGTTGTTTTCAGATTCGTGGCAGTCACCCTGTGCTGGACCATTCCTTGTTATAGGTGATATGCCTCCTGAATGACCACTCCTGACTCCTGCTTCTAGTCTTCTTCTCTTTCCCTTACAGAGACTTTTAGTATGTTCCACCTTTTGGGTAGGAAACTTTCAAATACTCAAGACCTGCCATTTATACATGCATCTATGGGAAATAAACATCTTTATCTGCTGTTGGTTAATGGGTAGTTTGCATCCATTGTAAAGCTTATTACTGTTTTTTTTTTGAGTTGGAGTCTCACTCCGTCTCCCAGAATGGAGTGCAGTGGCACTCACCCGGCCACCACAGCCTCGACCTGCTGGGCTCCAGCGATCCTTCCACCTCAGCCTTCCAAGTAACTGGAACAACAGGCGTGCACTACCACGCCCAGCTAATTTTTGATTTGTTGTGTAGATGAGGTATCGCCAACTTGCCCGGGCAGGTCTCAAACCTGCGGACTCAGGCAATTCACTCACCTCGGCCTCCCAAAGCAGGCTGAGCCACCGAGCCCGGCCATTGTAGCACTTATTTCTACTCTGTTCACAAAGGCAGTTGATGGCAGCCACTCATCATTAAACTTTTCGAGGTGAAAGTCGGGTACCAGTTTCAGCATTCATAATATTTTCTTGAAGCATTTCCCTAACTTGGCTTGATAGTAAGGATGCACTCCATCCCTTCAAATGCATAGCTACCTCTAACCAACTATTTTCAAACAACTCTCACCTCTCTTCCATATCAAGCCTTTTATTACATAGTTTGGAGATAGATGGTGAGTTAAGGAGGTGGGTGGCATCCAGAAGCATGGATTCTAGATACAACTTCCCCACTAACTGTATAAGTGATGTGAAGTGAATGAGAATCTAATACAATGTCATTTTTCTAAAGTAGAGGAAATTGAGGCTTGCACACTTTTCATAACTTCTCCTCTTTAGTCTGATAGTGGCAAAGCTCTGCCTGAGAGTCTGTGTTTTTTGAGCCACAGTACAATGTTTCCTCCCCGCCTCCGCCACTGGACCAAAGCAGGAAACCATTCCTTATGTTTGAACAATCCACTTTGCGTAATCTAGGTGCTTTCTTCTTGTTTTGGTCTTAGCAAGGACCAGATCAGGAGAACAGCTGGCTACCATTTTTTATTTTTGAACATTATAATAAATAAAAGGCCTTCCAAACCTGCCCCAAGAGTTAGGATTTCTTTTAGAGTCTTGAGCCTTGGGGGCTCATTTTAAGTCCATTCAAGCTATAAAATACTTTGGTACTGAAGATCTTCTTCTGAAATACCCCAATAAAGATCTCTCCTCACAGTCCATTCTTCAGTTATTCCCTCTTCAGGGCTAGGGGGAAATAGGCAAAGCCAGTTGGACTTTGAACTCAGTATTCCTAGAGGAAGGTATATTTCAAACCTGAAACTTACATTCCATCTCTTTTTATTTTTTTCTGTTAGGAGTTGTATTACTTAAGTAAAATAACATTCTTCACTCTGAGTGTAGAGTTCCTAAATAAGAACATATATCTTCTTTTTTTTCTATTTTTGGAGATTTTAAATTCATTGTTATTAACCTTTGAAAACTTTTATCTTCCCACTTCATTGTCTGTCAGTCTAAGTCTCCCCTCCTCTCTGTCACAGCCTCTCTCCTTAAGAGGATATATTCTATTCCTGAGTGCCTCATTTCTCATGCTTCTCACTGTTATTGCCCTTTCTCTGCCTTTCTTGGAAGGCTCGTGAATGTGCATGTGCATACCCCACATTCACATGCTCAATGCAGATAAAAGATCAAACTCTCCTGTCTTCTGAGAAAAATTCTAACTCTCCTCAGGTACTGTAGGTGTCTCATTTCATATTCCTGCTTGAAAATATAAGAGCCCCGAATCGTGATCTTGCATTATGCCTCAGAGCAGGCCTTCTTAAAAGTACAATTCCTTCCCCAAAGGAAATGAGAGAGCTATTTAAAACAAGCAATCAATCCATTTAGATCTCACCACAATCTGAAGAACATTTCTTACAGTGATGAATAGAAGAAAAAGAGGCAACAGCTTTTTAAAAAATGGATTTAAAAGGAGATTTTGAACCCATCAGCATTCACTGAGTCCAAACATAGAAATTCAATTCAATTTATCATGTGGAGAAAAGATTAATCACTTAGAGAAATCTTAAAACAAGTGTGCAGTCTTCAAAGTTGTTAAATGAGAATCATTTTTAATTACTGCTATCTGCTCATATTAAACTTTTCTACATAATTTAATTGTCTTGCTGTAGCACAAGTTATCTTAAATTCCCCTTTCTTCCAACCCTCAAATCAAGTCGATAGGTACCTATGAACCATTTTTCAGAGGGTTCAAGTTCATTTCTTCTTCTTTTGATTGGAAAGTCAGCACTTCACTGGTAGTAACTACTTCACATGGACACATACTATTCTAGTCATCTGACTTTTGCTTTTATCATTTTAAAGCTTTAATATCCTATACACAGAAGTAAGGATTTAGGGAATGCCATTTCTATCTATCGTTACTTCTTAAGCCAAACTTTAACTCAGTCTCATCTTCCAGGAGTACATTTCTGTTGCTTGTTTTGGTGTAACTCTTTTTTTCTTCTTGACATTTGTTTCTCTTGGTGACTTCATCTCAATTTGGGTATGGGGGAATCTGCTTGCTCTATTGCATGGTCTACTGGGACTGGCTGTCAAGGTGTTTAACTCCCCTCTGGCCTAGGCAAAAGTTCATAATCCAATTGTTTTCCCCAGAGTTTGACATGAGCAGAATGACAAAAGGGTTGAAAGTAGCAGGAGCTCACTTATCCCTGAGGAGACTGTCCATCTGTTCTTGCTCTTTGGACTTCCAATTTTGCTCTGACTCAGCCTTGCTGAGACTATTCCTTTAACTTGCTTTATAATGCTGACAGCTACTCAGTATCTTTCCAGTACATTTTGTTTTCTCTTTAAATTAGAGCTGATTTTTGTTGATTACAACCAAAGATATCTGATGGACACATCATGGCATTGGCCTCAAACATTCTTTAGTCAAGTTGGTTTTTCTACCCCTAGGCAAGAACAGGGCAGACTTTTGGAGCTATAAATTTACTCTTTGGTCTTCCCAAAGTTTTTCCTTCTTTTTGCTTCTAAACTTTACCCTTTTCATCTTTTATAACATTTCTTTTACACTCAAAACTTTTTCATGAAAACTAACTGCATTAATATTCCTCCAGAATTTGCTCAACACTCATTTGCTGTTTTCCAGATTCCAGAGCTGGCTTTCTCTGCACAGAGAGGTTCTCTCAGCATTTGCATCAGGATAAGCTGCCAAATGTTGAGCAGATGAAAAATTGAGCCACGGTGCATTCACTCCTGACTTTTTAATAAAATAAACCAAAGACAACTTCTTGGTTAAACCAGTCTTGATTCACTGTTATCAAATGTAAATTACCCACAGAAAAGCCCTTACCAGAGTTCCTCCTCACTCAAAAAGTAGGAGGTAAAGTGTAGCAGAGACAGTGGCCAATCTAGGCAGATGTTTACTGCACAAAGTTTATTTTTTAATCCATGCTAGCGGAATAAGGCTAGTAAATGATCCTAAAATCTCAGTGACCTAATACAACAGAGTTTATTTCTTCTTTCATGCTCCATTTCTAATGTGGGAAGCAGGGTTTTTCTGTATATCATAATCTCTCAAAGACCCAAGTTGTTGGAGGCAGCCTGTTGATGAACAGTACGGTTGCTTGTATTTCACTGCCAAGCAAATAACATGGCCATGCTAACATTAAATTGGGCAGGGAAATAAAATCCCACCGGGTTCCATGGGAAATACATAGTGTACATATTTGAAGAATACTACTAATGATTACTCTAGATGCTTTACTCTTATCTGCAGTCTCCTCTCCTCATCATGCCTAGCATTGGCTTAGAACTGTCCACTACATTCCAAGAACTTTTTCTAGATCTCATATTTGATGTAACTGAGTTATTAATTAATTTCCACCAATATATTAATTGATAATTATAATACATTGAATTGATACAGCCTCTATAGTTTACACAGAATGTCTATGTAAACTATCTTTTTTGACCCTCACAGGGACACAGGTGGGGCTGAGAGTAAATATTAATTCCATTTTAAATAGATGACCAAACTGGAGCATAAAGAAATGAAGTGTTTGACCCAAATTTGCAGTGATAAAGCTAGGACTAAAACATATCTTTCCACACTAAAACTATTACTGCATTTGTGTGGGGGGGGGCATGGGACAGAGAGCGGGAGAAGTCGGGTTTGATGCACTGCACTCACATAGCTAGCAAATGAGGCAGGTGACCCCTATTCTTTGTAATAACTTTTCAAAGAGGACTCCAAGAAAAAGATATAAATTCCTTCCAGAGCCAAAGAAATGAAGCTATAAATGGTAACCAGGGCAGCCCCTCTAGCATATTTTGACTAGTGGAGGAAGGTCTTATCCCTTGTCCTTATACAAACTGCAATGGTGGCTACTTTTTTACCTCCTTCTTTGAATAGCTTGAGTAGGGGAGCAGGGGTGTACGAGTGTGTGTTTCATTGTCAACTGATTAAAAGGTTGGGAGAGGGCCATGAAGGTAAGAACTTTTTAAAAAACAAAGTGGAGGATCCTGAGAGTGAGAGTGGCTTGGTAGTACTTTCTACCTTTTTTTTAAAACTAGAAAGAGTAGCAAGTCATACATATTTAACATCCGCTTTCAGGATAGGAAACTGACCTAATGTAGGTCAGTTTAAGTGTGAAGTCACTAGAAACTAGTTTGTTGCAAAAAATTATGGTAATTCCCTGTCCTGGAATTTCCTGTTTTAGACAGGTGTCAATGTATCTCAATTTTTGGATTTGAACATAGAGTCACTGTCACCAGGAGACAGGGAAACAGTGTGACTATGTATTAGGACTTGGCCACCTCATGCCAGTCACTTCTCTTGTCAACCTCTCAAAGGCATGAATTGTATTACAGGAGCACAAAGTGGATAGTACAGAAACTTCAAGGTGACAGGAAGAGAACAGTTGAAGTATAATTGAAAATTCCTCTAGAAAAGCCTATAAGACAGATGAAAATGTGAAATCATCTAGCAACATTTGCCCCTGAATATCAATCACTGCCAATCACTAATAAGTTTTTCTAATAACTCAGGCTTATGTTGAAGATTTCCCTGGGAGGGGCCATTGGTCTCAGGGGCGTGCAGCACACCTGCAGGCAGGCCTCTCCTGATGCCTGCCTACAGGAAGGTCATTAAAGGGCAGTGCAAATTAGGGCAGCTCCTCCAGCAGAGGCAATTAACCTTCAGGAACCTGGCAGGCACAGGTATATTTTAGGACTCCAGAAACCATTAACCTTCTCATTATTTAGAGGAATGAACAGTAAGAGAAAAAAGAGATCTCCTTCTCCGTATATCTCTTCACTACCACCTTCTTCATCCGTCTCCCATGCCATTCCCCTCAGCCTCAGTTAGCCTTTGGCTGTCTTTTAAATGTGTTTTCTGCCCTACTCACACTACAAACACCGTGTGGGGAGAGTGGGAGTTGTGACTTGGTGCTGGTATGTAAAGTCTCAACGCAGGCAGACATGGGAGGGGACTTACAGATAGTCAGGTGAAGTCTTTCCTGCACTGTGTCCATCTGAGGGTTCTAGTCTAGGAGGACTTGTGCTGGTCCTAACACCTCCTGGCCTGATTTCCTGTGATAGCAGGTGCCACTGATACTTGACACACACACACACACACACACACACACACACACACACACACACACACACAGAGCACCTCTGCCGGCGCTTCTTGAATGCCCATCCATCTCCTTGCTGTACTTCTCTCCCTGGTTCTCTGGGAAAAAAGGAAGCCTGCCCTCTCTGCAGGGAAGAACAAACAGCAAGTTGGCTCATTCATCATTGCTTGTGTCAAGTGCAAGCTGTGGATGAATGTTTAGAGACTGATACAGCTCTGGTCAGAACCGGCATAGTGATATTCCTTTTTCCTGTTAGGTAGATATTTCTGATTGGGATGAAGACACTCTCTACATCATTTAAAAATGCTAACATTTAAGAAATAGCATCTCATTTTAAATATCTGTTAATCAGATGTCTATTAGCTGAGATAACTTACATTTGGATTCTAATGTACAAAAAAATCTTTTGGATTTAATTTCGCTTTCGACTAATGATGCTTTATTCTAGAAAAGCATTAATGAAGATAAAAGGGAAAGCATGGACAATAGTTCTTGAATCTCTCTTACCAAATGTCGCTGCTGTATATTCATATAATAGGGAGATTAAAAAAAAAAAACCAAATTGTTTAATTTTTATTAAAATACTAGGTGCTGTTTTTATGTAAAATAATTTCTAGGTTATTAGCAACAATATGAAGATCTAATCTTGGCAACATGTTTGTGATTGTCACAAGAAGACACTTATGAAGAAATTCTAAGAAGACAACTGATCCAGGATTTGATGTGGCTTCTGGCAAAGGGAAGGGATGCCAGGATTGCCCCAGCCTCTGAGGAAGCCTCTTTAATTTAAATGTGCATGCTGTGATGCAGCTGTGCTGATGAATGCATATTTATTGGACCTGGATAGGAGGCAAATGCGTAACTAATTAAACTATCCTGGTGTCAGCTACTCTGGCCAACATCCTCTTTGAAAAAAAAAAAAGCATCACTGTTTAAAGTGTATTTTGGCAGCACAAAGCTATCATTCATAACTGGTTTGTAAATAGTATCTATGAAGAAATGCAAAGGTAACTTAGATTAGGAAAAGAGTGCTTAGAGGTGCCTTTAATTTAGAGGTGACTTTATGAAAGTTCACTCAAAGACGAATGTTGATCAACTATTATTGCCTTTTAGCTGAGACTATTTTCTTCTTATTTTAAGGACAGTATATTTCTCCTTCTTATTTTAAGGACAAATTGACTAGAAAAAGTATAGAACTGAATGCTAGCACTCATCTAGCCCACCTGTTTCTTCTGCAGCCGAGGCAATGGAGCACAGAGATGTTCCCTGGGATATGAACTAAGTAAGTGTTTCTGTTTCCCAACTGATTCCTTCCATTGTATTACTATTAGTCAAGGGAGAACATTATAGTGGCAATCTGTAAAAGAATTATGCAACTGCTAAACAAAGAAAGTTCTTGAAATTTATTTCCTTGCAAAATCTGGACAAGCTGTAAGCGTCCCTGGCCAAGAAGAACACAGGTGGATGGGGCTGGGAAGCATCAGAATGTTGGCATTCTGTTATCTTCTACACTTTGCAGCATACTTCATGGTTCAACCATACTATGCTCAATGTGGGTTTTCATTATCTAATGACTAATTATCCATTGATAGATCTAGGTTGAGGAGAAAATTGAAGTTTTGGGTATTTCTGAAGAAGAGCAATAAATAACTTCTCTTCCTTGCCCAGGTTCTGAACTAATCAATAAATAAATCAGCAGTGAGCTAATGGAGTACAGAAAGATCACCTTTACTACTGATAAAATTCAAGCAATATATCTCAGTGTGCATTCAAACGGACTGGCTGAGCCTACTCCTAGAACCTAATGGGCTTAATCACTAGTCATAAGCAACAGTGACTTATGGTGGATGAGCCTATGGCAGGCAGACCTGTTCCCTAGAGGCAAGAGGAGGGGCAGAGTTCCATGAAATTTTCTAATCTGATAAGTAACTTCATTTGCTCCTCATGCCCTCACCCCCTGCTGGTGAAATGAAAAGGCTCTACAGGCTGAGAGAATGATCTGCCTCTGGGTAAGGGTGGGAGGAGAGAAAAAGGAAGCATTAAGGCTCATTAGAGAAGTGATACACAGTGGAAAAAAATAATTAACATCCAGTTTGGTATTCAAATAAAGTTTTGGAGTCTTGACAAATAAACTTGAAACTATGTGAGAAGAAGAGAGCAAGAGAGATTGAGAGAAAGGATTTTCCTCTTTTAGCTTGGTAAGAGCTAAGCCCAGAATATTTATCTATTCATAAATTGAATACCAACTATGTATTAGAGACTATCCTGGGCACTGGAGATATAGCAGTGAATTGAATCTACTGATAAAATTCTGCCCTTGGTGAGATTATGTACCAGCTGAGACAGAGTGGAGGTCCAGCTGGTCTACCGTGATGTCCGTTCTGATGTGATAAATCAAAGCAGAGGCTGAGTGCCGGATACCTATGTCAAGTTAACAGTAAGGGTCAAGGTGAATCAGAGGTTACCACTAGGCCACAATCAAGTTGGAATGGGCCATACATCAAGCATACCAGCTACTGACTTCAGACCTGAATTCCTTCACAGAAAGTAGCAACAAGGTGAAAAAGAGAGACCATAGCAGAGCTCAGAGAGAACAAAATTACTGTCAGACCTGAAGGATCCTTCCCCCACTGCCACAAAGACCAGGTAAGCCTCTGGCTCCATTATACACCCAGGTATCATTCTGAGAAGGGAGAATGTGGCAAAATCTTCAAGTGCCTCAGTTTCCAAAAAATAATTCTTGAATCAATCCTAATAGAAAATAAGTTGTCAGTGAACTGAATGTTTAAACTAAAAGGAAACTATGTGTAAAAAATGTGAAATTTTTATTTGAATTAAATTTACTTCCTTTTCTTTGATATCTACCAATCTGGAGATCATGAGGATGAGTAAAATATCTATGGAGAATAAAAACTATATCTTTTCTGGGTAATTTCATGACCTTGCCATATGAGGCTATGGAAATTATGTTACAACTATGAACTGAATATTTATGTTCCCCTAAAATTTATATGGTGGAATCTAACTCCCAGTGTGATGGTATTAGGAAGTGAGGCCTTTGGAGGATGATTAGATTATGAGGGTAGAGACTGCATGAGTGGGATTAGTGCCCTTAGAAGAGACATGAGCAAGCTTGCTTCCTCTCTTTGCTCTCTGCCATCTGAGGACACAAGGCCATATGCAAAATACAAAAAGTGTCTTCATTGAGAAACCAAGTGATCTCAGACTTCTAGCCTCCAGAACTGTGAGAAATAAATGTTTATCAAGTCATTGGTCTATGGCATTTTGTTATGGCAGCCAAGCAGATTAAGAGTCATATAATCAGCAAAGTTACTTGGATGACTCACTGCTGACTTTCTTTCCCCAATAAATTTTGAGACACAAGAGAGGTTTTTTCTTTCATCTCTTTATTAAACTTCATCTAACAGAGGTGGGTGACTTGCCAATGACGCTCACTGTATACGACATCCTAAAGGTACCAGAAATAGTAGTATAGAAATGGTCCTAGGGGGAATATGACTACACATTGCTTAAGGTACTGAAATTTTGGCTCCCTTTTGGGAAAGTATAGAGGCAGGTGACTCAGTGGGAGAGAGATGGAGTTGTCAGCTTCACAGTAAGTTCTGGAACAAGGACTGCCCATAAATTTATGTTTGTTTTATTTGGTCCAATGGGCCTCTTTAATCTTTTTATAATGTCTTCACCTCTTTCCCTTCCTATTTTTACTGAGTCTACCCTCAATTTTATCACTCACATTGGTTCTCCAAATGTTAGCAGAGGCCTCCAAATCCCAAGTCCAATGGCCTTTGCCAAAAACGTATTCATCATCTTCATATTGCATTTTTCTTTCTGGGGCTCACTGTTGAGACTCTGTTCCCTGAAATCTCTGAGAGCACACTGCTTGTCATTCCTAGCTTGCTTTAAAAAAATTTTTTGTTGGTCTCTGTTATGACTGATTTGTGTCCCCACAAAATTTATATGTTGGAACCCTAGCCCCCAGTACCTTAGAATGTGACAGCATTTGGAGATAGGGTCTTTAAAGAGGAAGTTAAATGAAAATGAGGTTATGAGGGTGGGCCTAATGCACTGGTGTTGTTAGAAGAAGAGGAAATTAGGACACATACGTGTACAGAGGGAAGAGCAGGTGAAGAGAAGTGAGCCAAGAAGAGAGACTGTGGAAGAGACCATCTCTGTCACAACTTTATCTCATACTTGTAGCCTCCAGAACCGCGAGAAAATAAATTTCTTTTGTAGTCTACACAAACTGTGGCAGTGAACTTTGTTGTGGCAGTCCTAACAGACTAATGTTGTTTGTTTATTTCACTTTCTCTGCTCATCCCCTAAATGTACACATTTCCCAAAGTTCAATCCCTACCTCATTCTTCATGCTTAGCTTTGCTAATCATAAACCTTCATGTGTTCAATTATCATCTCCATGAAAATAACTTTGTAAAAAATGTGGTACATATACACGATGGAGTACTATGCAGCCATGAAAAAGAACAAAATCATGAACTTCGTAGCAACCTGGATAGAACTAGAGTCAATAATACTGAATGACCTCTCACAGAAACAAAGATCTGAGTATCACATGTTCTCACTCATATAGAGGAACTGGAACATGCATCATAATACTATAAGAAAAGGACTGACAGTGGTGGGAAACTATGGAGGGAAGGGGAAGGGAGGTGGGATTAATAGTAGTCAATATATGTCTGGGGATGGGGAGACACCCCTTATCAACAAGGATGCCTGAACGAAGCATATTTGTGTACCTAACCCTTAACTGTACTCCACAATATCAAAATAAAAATCTTGATATAATAAAAAAAAGAAAAGAAAAGAACTTTAGATCTAATAGGTTGAACCATAAAAAGTGGACATTTTTATAGGTTAAAAGTGACTGACTCTTGGCAGTTTCACATGGTTCAACCTAATATGTCTCTACTTTAAGTTTTATTTGAAACTATATCAGCATGTCCCCAGCCTTTTATATATATCCACAAGATTACACCATAGGTGCTTCTCAAATACCACATCCAAAACAGAATTTACCAACTTTTCCAAAAGATCTCTAGGCTTAAAGCATTGGCCTTACTTTGGATCATCCCTCTCTTTCAGTGTCCTGTACAATGGTTATCACTTTGTGGGGTGTTCTGCCTTCTACACCCACTTCCATAATACACTATTGAGGAGCCTCCTAACATTCTGCAATTTAAAGTGCAGCTTCTCAACCTGTAGCATCCCCATTGCCTTGAAGCTGGTTAGAAAAGAATATTCAGTCCCCACCTATACTTATTCAGCCAGAACCTGAGTTTTTATCAGATTTGTGCAAAAGTAGTTTTAGTTTTTGCATTGTTGATATTTGCCATTTGAAATTGGAATACGTTCCTAACTAAATGTGGTCATGTTAAACATCATTTTAATGCACATTTCTCACTTTATGTTTTTATGCTAATGACTTATTACTTGCTGTTTATATTTATTTTAAACTATGGAAATGATGTTAGACAAAAACCAAATTTGCGTGATTTTCTTATTCGAGTTCAAAATGGGTCATAAAGCAGCAGAGTCACTTGCAACATCAACAACACATTTGGCTCAGGAACTGCTAAAGAACATATAGTGCAGGGGTGGTTCAAGAAGTATTGCAAAGGAGATGAGAGCCTTGAAGATGAGGAGAGTCATGGCTGGCCATCAGAAGCTGACCACGACCAATTGAGAGCAATCATCAAAGCTGGTCCTCTTATAACTACCCTAGAAGTTGCTGAAGAACACACTGTCGATCTTTCTATGGTCCTTCGGCATTTGAAGCAAATTGGAAAGGTGAAAAAGCTTGATAAGTAGGTGCCTCATGAGCTGACCCAAAATAAAAAAAACTGTTACTTCGAAGTGTTGTCTTCTCTTATTCTATGCAACAACAATGTACAATTTTATTGGTCGATTGGACTGTGACATATGATGGGAAGTGAACTGTATACCACAACCAGCAATGACCAACTCAGTAGTTGGACCAAGCAGAAGCTCCAAAGCACTTTCCAAAGCCAAACTTGCACCAAAAAAGGTCATGGTCACTGTTTGGTGGTCTGCTGCCGGTTTGATCCACTGCAGCTTTCTGAATCCCAGAGACACCATTACATCTAAGAAGTATCCTCAGCAAATCAATGAGATGCACCAAAAAGTGCAATGCCTGCAGCCAGCATTGGCCAACAGAAAGGGCCCAATTCTTCTCCATGACAATGCCTGACCGCACGTCACACAGTCATACAACCAACGCTTCAAAAGTTGAACGAATTGGGCTATGAAGTTTTGCTTCATTCGCTATATTCACCTGACCTCTTGTCAACTGACTATCACTTCTTCAAACATCTCAACAACTTTTTGCAGGGACAATGCTTCCACAATCAGCAGGCTGCAGGAAATGATTTCCAAGAGTATCAAATTGCAAATCTCGAAGCACAGATGTTTATGCTGCAGAAAAAAACAAATTTGTTTCTCATTGGTAAAAATATGTTGATTGTAATAGTTCCTATTTTGATTAATAAAGATGTGTTTAGGCCTAGTTATAGTGATTTAAAATTCATGATCTGAAACCACAATTACTTTGTACCAACCTAATAAAAAGATTTCCCAGGTGATTCTTATACAAATTAAAGTTTGAGAAGAACTGTCTTAGAATATGGTGGTGGCCATGGAAATTTTTCTAACTCTCTAAAAAGATTACAGCTATTTATTTTCTCACTGGCAGCAGGAGAGTATAAGAAGACTCAGATTACCATAGACTCACCAGCACAGAGTATCACTTCTAATTTTAAAAAGCTGCATTTTTGATAGGTGAAAAATTATATTTTAATAGTGTTGATATTTATTTCTCTTTGATAACTGGTGAGGGTCTTTGTTAATATTTGCCCCAAATTCTCTGTTTACAACTTTTGGTAGTTTTGTTTCTTCTAATCTAATTATTTGAGTAATTTCTACATTTTATTATGATGTCTATCTTTGTTATTGTAATGTGGACAGTTCTTCGACCTTGTATTAACCTGCTGAATCTGAACTGAGGGATTCTCAATATTCTAAACAGTCATAGTTTTACACTATGTAGAATTTGAGTAATAAATTGTTCTCTTCCCAAATGGTTATAGCCAGCGACACAAGTCACAAGTCTTTGCTTAATTCATGAGCGCAATTTGAGGAAATTCATGGATAGTGATGAGATGATTTTACAGTGAGTCCTGTAGTGCTTCGTGTACAGTAGGAACTCAGGGGATGAACTAAGTTGCAGAGCAGAAAATATAATAAACTATGGCCCTACTTATCATCCTCTTCTCTAAACCTAGTAGCTGTAACACACAAACACACCCACAAACACACACGGAGTGCTGCTGGGGAGCCAAAATGGATACTGAGACGCTGATCACTAAAATATCATGCCTATTCTTATCATTCAGAATGATTAGTTTGCTGGTTGTGGCGATCTGAGCAACCTGGGAGGTGACTTGACAAGGTTACTTAGGTCAGAGCAGGATAACAAGCAACAGAAGAAAGAGCTATATGCTATTTCAGAAAATAAATAAACAGCCGTGATCATGCTTCTAAAACCGGCAGCTTCACTTTGCAGTTGAGTAAGCTGTACTTGTCTTCCTTGTTTCTCTTTGTTTATGAGGATTTCTAAGTCCTTGCTGGTTGATGGTGTAATTTGCTTAGCCAGACAAGCAGGTACTGTACACAATAAGTTCTTCTAAATAAAAGGAGTGATTAATCAAGGAAAATCAAACTGTGAGCCCTAGTACCACTCCTTCCTGGCTGGTCCCAGACTCCCAGCTTGTTTATTTAGTGTCACCCATAGTCTGTCATGGCTGACCTAAAACTATCAGGAACAGCCACAATGGCAGCCAAGCATAAACAAAAACCTGAACCGAAGGTGCAGAGGGACTGCCAGTCCACAGATAAGATCTATTGCTGTAATAGCCCTTGATTATGAAGACCAAAGGAGAAAAAAACACCAAATATACAGACACTTTTCTGTTTATTTATACATGAAGAAGGAGGGGGAAGCAAATCATTTACAAAGAGGAGGGAAAAAAGGGAATAAGGTTTCATTACATGTCAGTGTTTCTCAGCTTATAAAACAAGATTCTGTGATAGCAGGGAGTTGCGTCTAGTCTCCTTTGTTTGTGTATTGACATTTTGCAATGCTTGAAAAAAAATCACATGCTGGGGCCAGAGACAGCAGAGAAAAAGAGGAATTGAGGCGGGAAAACCTACTAGACTGTTACCTAGGGAAAGCGTTTTTCTCTTCTATATAAGTATTCCAACTGAGCAATAGGTTAAGTAAAAAATGAATAAGTGGTGAGGCAATCTTTCATGTAAAGTGATGTGTTTAGAGGTTATGCTTTTGAGATGAATAGGATCCTTTAATTATTGCAGATGTGCATGATGCATTTTGAATGTGCAAGGAGCAGCCTTTAGTGAAATCCTCACTTCTCTCTTGGTCATGGTATTCTTTCTGCGGTGGTACCTTCTGATATTCTCCATCAGATTATTTAATTTTATAAAGTATAGGAGTCACTTGGGAAGAAAGTTAGCTGGAGATGCTTCCTGTATAAATGTGATGGATGTAAGCACCGGCTTCAGAGCCAATCTGGTCGCTGTCTCATGATAGAAGGTGAAAAGATTACTTTTACCCTTAAAGAGGCCCACAAGTTCTGGGAAGCAGTGGAAATGGATCTCTTCATTGTTGTTTGTAGGTGCTACGCTGCTGTTGCTCATGTTCAAGGGGTCAAATTTATCCGTTTAATGGAGAAGTGTGCTTGTCCTACTAGCATTCCAATTTATAAAATGTGTAAGAGGAAGGGCAAGACACTCCAATAGGATACTGGTATCGAGGAATACTGCTTTATTGTTCTCTGTTGGTCAATTACTGGGACAAATGGCTGCAAGAAGTTCTCCCCAATTTATTTTTTGCAGCCCATGCAACATTACATTTCACTCCAAAGAGTAAAGCTCTAATGTTTTATCACATTCCAATGCTCAAAAGGGAAATTGCTAGTAAGGTGCTTAACACTAAATGTATCCATTTTGGTATACTGACATTGCTTGGAACTACAGATAAATTTCAACAAATTACACTCACACTCGAAGGAATTCGGATCTCATTCTCTGAGGCACTGGTGGAAATAGAAGGCTCTCCCTAAGAAGGGCACAAAATGAGGGTTGGTGTTACTAAGACACTGCACTGAAAAGGTGAAATGTTCTTTCAGCTACTGTAAAAACCCCAACTGTGTTCACTTGCATCACTATCTGAAAACTCATTTTCTTTTCCTTCTTGAATATTTTATGGTAAGGAAAATATTTGGGAAAGCCTGGCATTAGAACTAACACAAGACACAAATAGTCACATAAAGGTCATGACTACTGGGACTGAGCTCAGTGGTTAGCACTAAACTGACATCAAAATTTACATGAACAATTCGGTTCATTTTCTACAAGTTGTTTTTAATTCCTATTTCTACTTTGGTAGTCTCCAAAGATTTAGCATCCGAAGTCCTAAAGATGTTTCTGAGATACAGCATTATTTTTCTGTGCTTGCTTGAAGCCCAACATGGTATTCTCTTTCTCTGGATTCCTCCTAGTTCTTTTACATGTGGCTCCCATTCTACTCTGGAAGTATTATTTATGCATGGTGAATATTTGTGAGGGGATACTTCTGTATATACAGGTTATTAACTGTATTCAGGCCATTTTTATGAAATATGAGAAACAGAATCAAGTGGTTTATTATCACATGCATTGGTTATGTTCTATATAATTTTCCTTGTCTGTAAATTTTTTTCTTACATAACTTTTAAGTTGAAATATAATTCACAGACCATAGAATTCAAATTTTAGAAGTGTACAATTCAGTGACTTTTAGTATATACAAAGCTACGTAGCCATCATCAGTTTCTAATTCCAGAAAATATTCACCCCACCAAAAATCTCAGTACCCATTAATAGTCAACCCTCAATATTCCCTCTTCCCAGCCCCTGGAAAACACTGTATGGTTTTGCCCATTCTGGACAATTCATATAAATGGAATCTTACTATATAAGGTCTTTTGATTCTGGCTTCTTTCATTTAACATAACATTTTCAAGGTTCATCTATGCTGTAGCATATATCAGTATTCATTATTTTTATGACTGAATAATATTCCATTATATGGCTACATCACATTATATTCATTCATTCATCACTTGATAAACATTTGTTTTGTTTCTACTTTTTGGCCACTATGAATATTGCTGCTATGAACACTCACAGGTTTTTGTCTGAATACCAGCTTTTAATTCTCTTGAGCATATATCTAGAAGTATAATTGGGTAAAAAATATAATCATATGGTAAGTCTATGTTTAACTTTTTGAGGAACTTTTCGATTGCATTTCAAAGCAACTAAAATATATGTTTTATAACTTGATAATTCATAATTCACTCTCAACAACTAACTTTCCTTATTTCTATCAAACTGTACTTTCTTATAACTTTAACTCTTACTACATATTCTTTGATTAAAAGTACATTATATATATAGGATGATTAAGTTGAATTTAGTTTATATACCTATTCCTGTATTTGTTAAACTTTTTCTGATTCCAAATTTATACCATGCTGTTGCAGTTTGTATTAAAGACAAATTCAAAATATAATTAAATTGATAAGCAGAATGAGTAATGACGTAGTATTATATGTTGATTGTATATATACTAATGACCATTATTAAGAAAAATACTTCAACAATATTTATTAATTTTGTCTTTTTACCTTTTTTGGTAATTTTTTTGTTTAAATAATACCTTGTCTTTTGAAATTAGATGTCAGTTTTGAAAAAGATTAATTGAGCCCATATCCCTGCTGTAAAACGTTCTCTATGTTTATAAAAATTAAATACATTTTAATTTACATTGGGGATAGAGACTTTAAAATAAAACAGAATACATCATAATGAAAAACAAGCAATTATTAATCTTGACAGTAGAATAGTAATTTAATCACTTTGCTAATTATTCTCTAAGCATTTAAAAAATGATTAGCTAATTGATTGAACAATATTGTTGGGACCAGTAAATATTTGGAGGTTAAATGCCTCCTAACACATCTGATAATTTCAAGAACTTTTTCAGGGATAAGTACAAAAACTGGAAGTAAACCCTATTGTTTGTGTTTTCAGTAAAGAAGAAATGGCTATTTTGAGTCTTGATTGTGTAATGATATTATTTTTAATAAATTAAAAATGAACTGGGAGCCAGGAAAAATAGGCTAGATTGCTAAACTTAGGAAACTGGCTTTCTGCTAGCTCTGTACTTTGGTTCCATTTACCCAGCTCCTCAAATTTATAGTTAGTTTAGATGCTCTGTTCCTGTATGCTGTGTAGTGATGAGAATGAAGTTAAAAACCCACAAGAAATTGAATGAAGAAAAAAATCCTCTGGGAGAGAAAACCAAGTGCATTTTCGAAAATAAGCTTCAAAAACATCAATAACCAAACATTTCTAAAGGTAAATAATATTAGGCAGGAAGCAAACAAGCACCATTACGGTCAGTGGTCAGATTAGAGAATTTTCTACAGTAAGGACCTTGTGGCACCAGGGAAACCAACACAGACTCTGTTAAGATGTTGGAATTGCTATTCATTTAGGAGAGTGTCTCATATAAAAGATCTACTAGAGTGTTTGAGACCACATACTCTCCTTAGGTAGAGAGTTACTTGCTGGTCTAAAAGGCTTGGTTGTTATGTGAAAGGCTGACGTGCTTTTATGGAGCAGCAGATCAATTTGTGTGCAGAAAATTAGCAGTATAGACATACATAGTAAGCTTAGGACAGGTAACAAAACCTTCTTGAGAAGAGCTTGCAAAATCTTTTATATAAAAGCAATTAATAGTTGATTCTACCTTTAAAAGGGCATCCATTGCTCTGCTTGTCTGCCATTGAGATTTATAATAATAATGCCATTATTATTCTTATTTCAGACAAGAAGTCTCTAAACAGCTGCATTAGAATATTCTTTGTTTTTTTGCTATGAGTCACAGTAGGAAATAACAAAAACAGCTCTAGGAAGCTTAAGTAGGCAAGGGGAATTCATTATAAGGATATGGGATGCTTAATGGAACCCAGCAATAGAAAGGAACTTGGGTTTAGAAAGAAGTTGAAACCAGGAGATAAATTTATTTTATTTCTCTCTCTAAAGACTGTTTCTTTTGTTGTTGTTGTTTCCTGCACGGCAAGTGGAAATTTTCTTTCCATATTTCTAAACCTGCATCTAACAAGTCCAGACACTCCAAAAAGGACTGCCTTTCAGTTCAAAATTCAATTTCCAAGAGAAGGTATTTTGTTTGGTTGAGATTGAGGCAGGTGCACATTTCTGGTCTAATCAACCATGGCCAAGCGTATGGGGTTATAAATAAAATGACTGCTGATATGTCCACCATCATAGATGAGGTGGTAGTGGATGTAGGGCATCTGGCAATGTAATGTAGCATGTTGTATGTAATGTGGACAGAAATTGATTCAAGTATATATTAGCTAGAACTAATTGCAAGTAAATCACAAAGAATGAGAATGTGAGCAGAAAACTATTTGTCCCACTCCCAAATAACAGTAGCTATATTGTACCACTGTTCCAGAAAACCCTGCATGTGGTTATTATAAGAAAGAAAACAAATATTGACTTATGTGTATTTTTTTCTTCAAAGGATGCATTCTTAAGGGAGAGCATGGTAGATATTGTTTACCAGTCTTTTGAATACATACTTCAACCAGGGGAAAATCAATTGCTTTTTAGTTGTCTTTATTAAAAGTCTTGTGAGGTCTTCAACAAAGAACTGTCGGTTCAAGAAATTTCAGAGCCAAGCAACTATTTATTCAAGGGCAGTGTATGAAAGTGCAATTGAACACTGCAATTGGGAGCTTGTTGGGGTGACTGCTAAAATACTTAGCAGTGCACAATGTTGTCTTTTCCCCATACCCTTGAGGAATCAAACTCATATAGACTTTGTTCTTAACATAGATGTTTTAGAGGTATTCAGCATTCTATAAATACTCAGATAGAAGCCATAATAGTGAGTTAACTATTTTATAGAAAATTCTGCTTATGAATTTTTATATTTATTAAAAACAAAAGAGAACCTCTAGTTTTCCCCCTTTGTTCATTTTGTCTTTTTTGTGATATGCACATATTTAGCTCTTCCCAATTTTAAAACATATAATTCCCTATTTGCAAAAACAAAGTAAAAACAAGACCAAACAAATATACCTTTACAGTAAAGGTATGGTAAGAGGTGACTATTAGTACTTGGACAGCAGTATTTTTTTTTTTTTAACTGTAGTAGACAGATGTTTCAAAGGAGGAAGAAGGAGTCACCTTAATTTGATGAGCAGAAAATCTGAAATGTCTTCATTAAGAAAGGTGCAGTTAGAATCATAAGGGGCAGGAATTACAGGATAAGAAAATATCATGATCAAAGTCACTGAGTGGGGAGGGAGTGGTGGAAACAAATAAGCCAATATTATGTGGTTTAATTGGCAGGGTGTTGTAGCTCTGCATAGAGGTATGGGATTATAGAACTGGCTGTTCATGCTGAAACCATGCAAAACAAGGTTAAAAATCAATGGGAAATATTACCATTGTTCAGTAACTTAATTTTATTGTTAAAAGAGTAAAAGTTAACCGGGCTCAGTGGCTCAGCCTGTAATCCCGCGCCTTTGGTGAGTGGATTGCCTGAGCCCGTGGGTTGAAGACCCGCCTGGGCAGGCGAGACCTCATCTCTACAATAAATCAAAAAAAAATTAGCCGGGCATGGTAGCACGCGCCTGTAGTTCCAGCTACTTGGAAGGCTGAGGCAGAAGGATCGCTGGAGCCCAGCAGGTCGAGGCTGCGGTGGCTGGGAGCGGCCACTGCACTCCAGTCTGGGTGACAGAGTGAGACTCCAACTCAAAAAAATAAAATAAAATAAAATAAAAAAGAGTAAAAGCTGTCTTATTGTCAATTATAAATGAAAATGGGAAAAGAGGAGTATAAATAAATAAATATAACTATTTAGTATACATGAGAAACATTAAGAATTAAAGTACAGTTAACTTTTGAGCAGGTTAGAACTGTGTGAGTCTACTTATATGTGAATTTTCCTGTCTCTGCCACCCAAGACAGCACAACCAACCCCTCCTCTTTCTCCTCCTCCTCAGCCTACTCAATGTGAATACAACAAAGATGAAGACCCTTATGGTGAGCTTGTTCCACTTAGTGAATAGTAAATATATTTTCTTTTCCTATGGTTTTCTGAACATTTTCTTTTCTCTAGCTTACTTTATTATAAGAATAGAGTACTAACACATATAACATACAAAATATGTATTAATCAATTGGTTATATTATCAGTAAGGCTTCTGATCAACAGTAGGCCATTGGTAGTTAAGTTTTGGGGGAGTCAAAAGTTATATGCAAATTCATGGGGGTCAGCACTTCTAACCTCCACATTGTTCAAGGGTTAACTCTTCATCATTTATTTTTGGTAAAATATGTACGAGCAGTTTTAATAGTGTTTGTCTTGTATAATTTACAATAAGTTGTGAACATTTCTTCTATGCATGGACACATGTCACACTCCTAAGTCTTGCTAAGCTTTCAACATTTTATCATTTGAACTTTCAATATCATTAAATATCGCAGAGTTTCTTTAATGTGAAGTTGTTTGCTGGTACCACTTCCTCTGGGGCATCTCCATCCTTTTTCCAACCATTTCCCCATTTTTGTTAAGTTCACCTTTACAAAATTGCTCTGGAGTCTCTCAAAATGAAACCATGTGCAAAGTACTGATTATTCATGTATCCTCCTCCAAAGTTATATGTTAAAATCCTAGACCCCAACGTATGGTATTACTAATTAGGACCTCAGAGTGGAGCCCTCATGAATGGAATTAGTGCCCTTATAAAAGGGGTCCCAGAGAGCTCTCTTATCCTCTTGTCGGCATGTGAGGAAATAAGAAGTCAGCCATTTGCAACCTGGAAGTAAGCTCTCTTCAGAACCCTGGCATACTGGTACTTTGATCTCAGACTTCCAGCCTCCAGAACTGTGAGAAACACATTTCTGATGTTTGTAAGCCACCCTATGATATTCTGGTATAGCAGTCTGAACTAAGACACTGTGCAAACAAAATCATGATCAGATATTTCTTTTTTTTTTTTTTTGAGTTGGAGTCTCACTCTGTCGCCCAGACTGGAGTGCAGTGGCCACTCCTGGCCACCGCAGCCTCGACCTGCTGGGCTCCGGCGATCCTTCTGCCTCAGCCTTCCAAGTCAGATATTTCTTTCATAATTCCATTTACATTAGATTGGACTTTCACTTTTGGTGCTATCACTTTTCATTTCTTTTGCTGCATTTTCATCTTTATTGGCCAATTCCTCCTTTCAATGATCCATTTTTGTAAAATGTCACGTGGATTTACCATTGGGATACAAGAGGCAACACAACTATATGCTTTACTGTTTGTGAAGGAACTGAATAACAGATGTGCAGTGACCAATCACTGGCAGACTTTAAAAAGTGGTGTGATTGGTCATTGATTATGATGCATATCTGTTATTTACGTAGTGATTTGTAGACTGAAGAAGAGGTGTGAAGTTTATACTTTATACAATTATTCACAGTTTTTTATTTTAAAGATGTGGGATACAATTCAGGGTTAGGTATACAAATGTTCATTATGCAGATACCTTTGCTGATGAGGTGTGTCCCTCCCTCTCCTGGCAGTTTCTCTCAGCTGCCAATCCCACCCCCTTTCCTTTGGCAGTTTCCCACTACTGCCAATCCCTTTCTTATAGTATTATGATAATCATTCAAGGTCTGCTTATGAGTGAGAACATATGGCACTCTGTTCTTTGTTTCTGTGATAGATCAGTGAATTACTCACATTTAATACAATGTGATAACTAAAATTTGAGCCATTTTTTGAGGGGGGAGGCTGGTGTCATTTGACTTAGGTTTGGTAACTGAAGTTTGTACCAATATCATGCAAAGTGAGAACTCCCTGAATAAAATAGTGATATCTTTTCTATAGGAGATGAAAGTAAAGCCAGAAAGGAGAATTTTTTTTTACTTGTGATGAAATTCACATAACAGTAATTAAATCATTTTAAAGTATACAATTTAGTGTCACCTACTGTATTCACAATGTATTCACCAACTCTCTCTATTTTTAGAACTTTTTCATTAACTTAGAAAAGCACCTTATACCCATTAATTAATCATTCCCCATTTTCCCCTCCCCTAGCTCTTTGTAACTACCAATCTGTTTTCTTTCTGCTTGGATTTGCCTATTCTGGACATATCACATAAAATGAATCATACAATATGTGATCTTTGTGTCTTGTTTCTTTCACTGAGCATGATATGTTTATGGTTCACCTAAGTTGTAGCATGTATAAGTATTTCATTGATTTTTATGGCCAAATAATATACCATTGTGTAGATATACCTTCATGTGTTCTTTCATTCATCTATGAATATTTGGATGTTTCCACCTTGTGGCTATTTGCACCTTTTATATAATGCTGCTATAAATATTTGTGAATAAGTTTCTATGTGGACATATATGTTTTCATGTCTCTTGCAGTGGAATTGATGAGTCATGTAGTAATCCTGGGTTTACTAAGGAACTGTTTTGCACATATTTTGTCTGTATACATAAGTATGTATAATTTTTTTAGGTGGAATGGCCGAGTCTTAGGGTTTGTATATACTCAGCTTAAGTACGAGATTCTACTAGTACTAGAACTATTTAGAACTAGATTATGCTAGTTTTTCAAAGCAGTTTTATCAATTTACATTTCAGTAGTGGCATAGAAAAGTTCCTGTTGCTCCACACCCTTATCAACTCTTGGTATTTTCAGGCTTTTCAATTTTAGCAATTTTGAATAGGCATATTGTGGTATATTGTGATTTGACTTTGCATTTCTCTGATTGCTAATGAGGTTGAACACCTGCATATGATAATCTTCTATTTGGATATCCTTTTGTGAAGGACCTAGTCAAGTCTCTTCTCATTTTTCTGTTGAATTATCTGGGCTTAAAAAAAAACTAATTTATGGGAATTCTTTACACATTTTTGATATGTGTCCTTTATTGCTTATATATATATATATATAATAAATATTTTCTCTAACTCTGTTTCTTGCCTTTTCTCTTCTAAATAGTGTCTTTAATGAAATAAAGTTTCTTATTTTAATGTCTTTTTAAGTCATCCATCGTTTTCTTTATGGTAGTGCTTTTTGTGTCTTAAGAAGTTTTTGTCTTCCTTTAAACTCATGAAGATATTTCCTATACTGCCTTTTAAAAGCTTAATTGTTTTTTCTTTCAGATTTAGGTCTGTAATCCACCTTGAATTAATGTTAGTGTATAATCTGAGATACAGAGATTAAGATTAGTTTTTCTGTCTGGATCTTCATTTGACTCCGAAGACCCCTTTTTTCTTCACCACATTGCAGTGCCACCTTTGCAATAAAGCAAAGGTTCATATATGAGGAGGGATCCCCCTCCCCCCCAAAAATCCCCAGAATTATCTTTCAGAGGGCAGGTCCCTTGTATTATAGGCTTCCCCTGCTGGGTAAATGTTCTAGGAACCCATTAGCATCAGTGTACCAGCTAGTGTTGTTGTGAGAGGCTGCATCCGGCTTCAGTAAATTTTTTATGGAGATTCTTTCAGTGTGTTTGTCCATTTCATGAAGGGTGATTTACAAGTGCACCTGCCCACACTGCACTGAGTATTTAGCAGTTTTGAACCCCAAACGGCATGACCCCTGTGCCCTACTCTCCCTCTTCGCCTGATCTCGCCACAAGTGACTTTTTTTGTTTGTTTCCATGGATGAAAAATGTCCTTAAAGGGAAACATTTTGCCAATGTGGACGAATTGAGACAAAAATGGCAGAGACACTAAAAGTCATCAAAATGGATGAACTCAGAAGCTGTTTTGAGCAGTGGGAAAAGTGTCTCCATAGACGTATTGCATTAAATGGAGAGTACTTTGAAAATGAAGTTTAAACACATAAGAATAAATATGTAATTTTTTATAAGTAAATTTTGGTTCTTTTTGGGTCCTCTCCCCTTGTATGCATGGATCTGTTTCTGGTCTCTTCTTTTCATTGGTATTTTTGGTTGTTGTTATGCCAATAATGCTGTCTTAAATATCGTAGCTTTATAATACATTTACATCTCTGGTAAGTATAAACACCTCAACTTCATTCTTCATCTTCAAGGTTGTCTTGGCTACTTTTCACCCCTTGCATGTTCAAACACATTTTAGAATTAGTCTGTTAATTTGTTAGCACACATGCACACCACACACTCCCTAAAAACACCATCACTATCATCACCACCACCACCACTACTCCAAAAACACCTCACCCGACCTTGATTTTGGTTGATTCTGATTGACTCTTGATCAATCTGAGGAGAATAAAGATCTTGAGACCATTGAAGTCCTCCAGTCCACAACCATTATATATTCCTCCATTGTTTCATAATTTTCAATGTAGAGGACTCATCTAATATTTTGTTACATGTATTCCTTAGTACTAAATGTTGTTGATACTATTTCAATTGACATTTTTAAAATGTTATTTTTAATTGTTTTTGCTGATACAGAACTAATTTTTGTAGGTTACCCTTATATCTAGTAACTTGGCTAAAATTTTATTTCTAGGAGTATACATGTAGATTATTCAACCATAGTTACTTCATCTGCAAATAAAGAATTTTATTTCTTTCTCTCAATTTTTATAAACTCTTTGATTGGTTATTTTTTGCCTTTTTGCACTAGCCTGGATCTCCAAAATAGTATTGACTACAAGTGGGAACCACAGACATAATTGCCTTGTTCTTTATTTAGCTCAAATTATAGCTCTGTTTCCAATAGTCAAATAATGCTTATTAGGTTATCTCATTGCTGGTCTCCATTTTACTAGGAGACCATATGTAGCTGGAATATTTTTGGCAACTTTACAGGACAGAGTTGCTGTCTTGTGTACATCTGTATCCAATACAGGCTGCACAAGCTTTTTAAATTTTATTTCCTGGTATAGGGTTCTTGACACTTTCTTCCAACTTTCCCTACTGCAGCTCCTCCCACTTATTTTCCAGAGTTTGCCTAAATTGTCAAGACTAGAGTAGAAATCCTAGAACAGATCATGTGAGAGCACCAAATAATGAAACTAAAAGGTGATTGGTTGTGGCTAAGTTTTTTTGTTATAGGACATACTCCATTGTACTTTAGGGAAAAAAATGTCATTCTGAACTTCTCTTGTGGAAACTCAATGCTTACCCGCTGTCAGTGCTTTCAGACAAATTTTAATGACTTCGTAAAGAATAAAACTGCAACTGAAAACACTCAGGGATTCCAGTACTTAGTTTCCCTCTGAAATCTTGTTGCCAAAGGAAAATCCTGAAGAAACAGGTCACAAGTCAAGGTAAAGTGAATCTTTGGCCTAGCAAGGTACTTAGTACAAGAATGAAGGAAAACTGTCTAACTGAGAACAGGCTCATATGGATCAGATGTCAAGTATTTGGAAGTCTGAGAGGTTCTACAGTGGATGAAGTGACATTATCTGGTTGAGAAGTTGCAGTAATGAAAATGTAAATGTTGGTACTGCAGAAATCCCAGAGACTCTACAGAACCAGCAGTTTTGAGTCCGTACATGAGTCTCCAGACTTCAGGTCTCCAGACCTCAGGTTGTCAGGAAGCCTGAAAATCAGCTAAATTGGAGGAGGGTAAGGGAAAAAAAGAAAATAAAAGAAAAACAACAACAAAAAACAACAAACACCGTGTAATTTGTGTTAAGTGAAAAATCCTTAGAGCACTTTGTAATGTCATGGCATTGGGAAGGAATACAGATGTTTAATAAACATTACTGAGTATTGCAATGACAAGATGGATTGTCAAGCCTTGTCTTAGAATTACTGCTATACGTACAATTCCTGCTGTTACTGTGGGTTGCCAAAAGTTAGAATGGATTCTTGGCTACAATACTTGTACACATTTAGAAGTATTTTAGAACTCTCAGTAAGTAACTAGTGAATTTATGCTTTAATTTCCTTGACTATATAAATTATTTTCAGTTACTCAATTTCATTTTAAAGTGTCTTGAGATCTTTCTATCCAGACACCATCTTTGAATTTCCTGGGTTATATGGCACAGGATATAGATAAAGAAACTATTGAAATTTAGACTTCACTCCTTCTCACAAACTTTTCCTGGTGAGGTTTTCCAGTTGACCTCATTTTGGATTATAACTAACTTAATCCACAGAGATGACATTTATGGTAAAGATTGCTAGCATTGTCATCATTTCACCTATGAAGAAAATGAGAGCCAGTGAATTTAAGAGCTTGCCTGAGGTTGTTTGGCCCCTGAGTGATGCAGTCCTGATCATATGACCCCAAATTCTTGCTCTTTCAGTTTTGCTATTACATTATGAGGATTAACTATTTACCATTTTTTTCATTCTTGATTTTATTGCTTTGGAATATTTTGAGTTTATTTTGTTTCCAACAACATCTATGTTTTTCTTCTGATAGGATTGTATACTTCCTCAGAACAAGAGCAATGCTTTATGCTTCGAGTCTTACAGCAAATCGCATCTTGCTTCTAAGAGTTTAGCCAATGTTTTTCATGGGTTATGCCATCTCTTCTAGTTCTCTCATTTCTTCTCTTCTCTCTTTTTAGTCAATCAGTACACATTTATTGGGTGATTGTCACATTTGCTTTTATACCAAATCTATTGACTTCTGGTGTGTGAGACTGCCATCTTGAAAGTGGTCTAAGTATACAAAAGATTGTTTCCATAGGCATTTGCAAATTACATATACATTAAATTCAAATATATATATAGTCTTGCCAACCAGTTCATACTTGTGGCCATGGTTCTTCAATATGGTAGTAGAAAAAGGTGACAATGGTAAGGTGAAGAAAATCACATGAACTTGTTATAGATGAGTTTCTTAGGTTGCTAGAATCATATTTTGTCTATGTTGGTATTTTCTCTAAAGAAACCAGTCTTTCAAGCATCTTGATGACTTTTGGCTGCTTTGTGACTGTGAACTCTATGGTTTGCTTATTCCTAATGTTAAGAACAGTCAGATAAAGAATATGAAATATCTTCTTACTTACTTTGACTAGTTGTGTGGCCATTCTTTTCTTCAGTGTCTTATTTGTACAATTTGAATAGTACTAACACAGCTCATAGGATTATTTCATAGGCCACTAAAAGAAAGTAGCATCAGTGCTCGCTTCGGCAGCACATATACTAAAATTGGAACGATATAGAGAAGATTAGCATGGCCCCTGCGCAAGGATGACACGCAAATTCGTGAAGCGTTCCATATTTTTCCTGCACACGCATGTTTATCGCAGCATTGTTCACAACAGCAAGAACCTGGAAACAGCCATGCTGCCCGTCAAAAGAGGACTGGATTAAAAAAATGTGGTACATATACACGATGGAATATTACGCAGCCATAAAAAAGAACAAAATCATGAATTTCGCAGCAACCTGGATGGAACTAGAGTCTATAATACTGAGTGACCTCTCACAGAAACAAAGATACGAGTATCACATGTTCTCACTCATATAATGGATCTTAAACATCCAATACAATACTATACGAAAATGACTGACCGTACTGGGAAACTATGGTGGGGGGAGGGAGATGGGATTAACAGTAGCAAATATCTGTCTGGGAACGGGGAAACACCCGATATCAACAGGGTGTCTGAATGAAACGCAATTGTATACCTAACCCTTAACTGTACCCCACAACTTCACAATAAAAAAAAAAAAAGAAAGTAGCATCAAACACTAGCAAGGCTGGATGGCACACATTAATGAAACTATGGAGGGTAAAGAAAGAGCACTCAGTGTGTTCACTATACCTGCATGCTTCAGGTCACAGCTTCTCATGTGTATTTCATACTCTTTTGACTCCACCATTCTATTTATATATAGTATGAGTTTCTATACTTACATTGTTCATGTGTAGTTTGGTAAACCAAGAAAAATACTTAATGAATGTATTATTATCATTTTCTTTGGATTATACTTTTTACCACTACTCTCCATATTTAGGGGTTTCCATCTAGCTAAAAAAAAAATTGCTCCCAGACAGGTTCAGCAGATGAAGTCCCAGTTTTTGAAAGGAAAATTTAGTACAAATTTTCAAACATTATAGACAGCTGCATTTAATATGAATTATGTCTAAATTATAGTAAAATCCTGGATTGACACTGCCTGCTTTAACACTAACAGGTTATGGCACTATCCCTTCAAATATATTCCAATGGGTAGTACCATCACTTCTGTTGGGAGGAACTGGTAGGCTCTTCAACCATGCTGGCTTATCTCCATTCTTCAGTTTTATCATATGCCAAAATGGATTCATTATAAATAAACATATACTTACCCAAGGTGGAGAATAAGAATCACTTCTTCTTCTTCTTCTTTTTTTTTTTTGGAAAGAATACATTTTTTGGAATTGTATCTCCTTTCTTGCAGGGGTTTTGGAACACTAAGTATCCTTGAACACTCTATGCACTATTTTTGCTATATAAAAAAATGGGTCAGGTTAGTATTGATAGAGTCTATTTTATTTTCTTTGGGTTTGAGTCAGAATCACACTTTTCTCTAGGTTGGTAAGATACTTCTTTGAGGATCTCTTAATGCTTGAAAGCATCACTATCATAAAGAGAGTTGCTGTTTTGTCCATTTTGCAAGAGAGACTAGAGTTAGTACCTAAAAGTTTAGGAAGTTCCTTGACCAAAAGGATTGTTTAAATGCCAGTATTCATAATCAATTATGAAAACATAAGTCCTTCTGTGTCTATGTTTACCTGTTTAGTGTTTGCTTTTTATAAGCTCCATTAAAAATCACTGAGGCACCAGGAAGAGTAAAAACATTTTTCTCTCCCTCCAGGTAAAGGAGGTTCCAAATTGGGGATTTGGCTCCTTCGGCTTCTGAGAGAGTAACTATATTATATGATACTAAATGCTGGGTTCCTTGAGGAAAGACTCTTTCAGAAGGGATATTAAGATCCATAGGGAGAAAAGAAATAGGATGTAGGTTTCTCTGGATGAAAGACAAAGGATAGAGGAAGTGGAAATAAAGAAAAGCCGCTTAAGAAGTAAGAGGGAAAGTGGAAGCGAGATGCTTGGACATAAGTCCTCCATCCCTGAACATTACTCACTTGGCAGCCCGTGGATAAAAAGCATTATGACTAGTGGCCTGGGAGAAGAACTGCTGTGAAGGTAAGCACTCAAATATCCAGGAGCTATGTAGGCCAGAGAACCAGAGCCTACCCCCAAAAAGAGGTCAAAGAAGATTAATTCTACTAGCGTATTGTCCAGTCATTACAGAGAGGGAATCAGTATCATTTAGGAGCTGAATTTAAGCTTCCTATGTCTTTGGACCCTTGAGGAACATATTTACTGGTTCCCTAGAAGTCTTAGAATCTCTAACAGGACCAGTGGATCCAGTAGAGTGCAAGGAGAGAAGCTCCAGTCTCTGGACTTTATACCTAGATTCAGTTGCTACAAACCATCCCCAGCTGGAGTAAGCAGGAAATGGACATTTCTAGTCACATCTCTTAATTAACAATATAGGAATGTTGTAAATACAATTTCTAATTTATTTTGTTGATTTTTACATTAATGCATGCTTTTCCTTTGTCCATGTCTTATTTGATTATGTATTGTTGTCACTGAAATGCAGCAATGTTCACAATAATTATATTAATTTTGGTATTCTCTTCCTTTCTTTTTTTTACGTTAGATTATAATTGGAAACATTAATCATTCAATTCTCATAATAATCTATGTCAAGTTGAATGTTTACTATGGTATACTATTTTACCTTAGAAGTTATCAACCATGGTTATTTTGTTTTTTATGCAAGAATGTTGAAAACAATTGATATCCAAATAACATCTTTGTTGTCATTTGGTGGCATTGTTAGTCTTTGTCATGCATTCTAAATCTTTGTTTACTGAATGTTAACAAATTTAAAATTACATCAGAGCATAATAAGTTCTTGTTTTATAAATAGTATTAGTAAAAGAACAAAGGATGTATATGACTAACTTTTTTATAAAGATAAAATGTAACTGAAAAGTGATCTTCAATTTCCTAATAATTTGCTACTTACTTCAATATCAATCTTCAAGTCAACTGGGAAACCTTCTGAAAAGCACCATTTCGTTTTATTTTATACCCAAGAGACAGTCAAGGTACTTTTCATTCTCCTGCTGTGTTCCTTTAATCATCCTTTCTCCAAAGTCACTTTCATTTTTCCATTCCTACGTGGACTTCTTCCTTCAACACCAGTATCTGGTTCATACCCTGAGTCCCCACTCAGCAGCAGGGACTAACATGCAGCTGTTAATGGTATCAGGCAAGCTCTACTCCTCCTCTCCATCCCACATACCCTGGTGCTACAAATTATATAGAGGGACTGCGAAATGGAGATGGAAGAGCAAAAACCTTTAGCAGCATCATTTTTCAATAAAACGCACTGAAAAGCCTTATCAATTCATGAGTTCTTCCTTATATTATATTATATTTAGGACTGGAAATTCCTTGACAAAATTGTTTTTGGCTTCTCTAGAAAACTGGCATAAAAAATGAAGAGCTAAATGTTTATCATTCTTCATCCTTCATGGGCTGTTATTTGCATCTGACAGTGCTGCCATCTAACGAAGACAGAATATCTGCTAAAGATATATATATTTTTTCTGTTAATAGATTGAACTTTTCTCCTCTGAGGAGAAATACCAGACTTGAAACAGATTCAAACATGTTGCCAGAAAATTAGGGTCTGGCTCAGGGTGATTAAACGTATCTAATTTGAATTTACCATCTTTAATACTATCTTCCTTTAACGCCTCCCTCCCCACGTCAGACCAAAAAAAAAAAAAAAAAAAAAAATCCAGGAATAATTTTTAATTTCCCACTTTTCTTTCTTTTCAAATTCAATCCATCAGCAAGTTGAAATTACATTACAAATCCATCCGTTTTTCCTGTATTGCCAATAGCACCACCTTACCCAAGCCAAGCCAAAACCATGTTTCACTTGAATTTCTAAATTGTTCTTCTAATCTGTCTTCTTGCTCCTCTTGCTTTTCCACAATCTGCTCTCCATGCAGCAAAAACCAGCGTAATCTTTTGTCCTTCTGTTCAGAACACTCCAAAAGCTTCCCTTTGAATTTGAAATGAAAATCCCAACTTTTTATGTTGGCCAAAAGGTCCATGGATGATTCCACCTCTGCATACCACTATAACCCTTTCAATGTAACTGAATGTTTGCTATGTGCTAGGCATTGTTTTAAGTGAAGGAGACACAATGACTAAGATAGACTAGATCCCTCTTCAAAATGCATCTAGGAAATGAAGATAAACCACAAACTATTGATTATTTATCTAATTTATCTAGCTATCTAGCTATCTATCTTCTAACTATCATCTATCCATCCATCCATCATGCACCTACCCACCCACCCACTCACCTACCCACCTATCTATCTAATCTCTCTCTAACATGCTATAGTGAACAGGTCCCACTTGGGTTGAACCACAAAAGAAAGCCTCGTTTAGAAGGTGGCATTGAAATGAAAATCCAAAAGACAAGATGGAACACATCCTGTCACTCTCAGAAGGAAGTGTAAAGAAAAACTATTGGAGGGTTTTGTGTAGGGTAGTTATAAAACTGTTCTACATCTTTAAAAGATGACTGGCTGCTGTGAAGAGAATGGAATTGTGGGAGGCAAATGGAAGCAGGCAGTTCTGTTAGGAAGCTATAGCAGTAGTTCAGGCAAGAAATGATATTAAGATGGAATAGGATGAGCCGGGCTTGGTGGCTCAGCCTGTAATCCCCGCGCCTTTGGGAGGCTGAGGTGAGTGGATTGCCTGAGCCCGCGGGTTCGAGACCCGCCTGGGCAGTGAGACCTCATCTCGACAATGAATCAAAAAATCAACCAGGCGTGGTAGCACATGCCTGTAATTCCAGCTACTTGGAAGGCTGAGGCGGAAGGATCGCCGGAGCCCAGCGGGTCGAGGCTGCGGTGGCCGGGAGGGGTCACTGCACTCCAATCTGGGCGACAGGGTGAGACTCCGACTAAAAAAAAAAAAAAAAGATGGAATAGGATGATATTTACAAAGGAGTGGACAGTTCTAGTGTGTCCAAGCCAACAGGACTTGTTTATTGTTGTATACGGGGTGCGAGAGACAAGAGAAATTGAGTACAACTCTTATCTTTTTGTCTTGAATAGTTGAGTGGATGTGATGTGGGTGACTGAGCTGTAGAAAATGAAGTGGATGTGAAAACAGCCTTTTTTTTGTACCCATTGAGTCACTATGCACCCACTTCTGGCGCACACATAGTTAGGTTTTCCCAGCCTCAGGGCCTTTGCACGTGGTGTTTCCCTTTGACTAGAATACCCCTCCTATGTCCTGGCATGGTAATTCCTCATCCTTCAGGTCCCAGTGTAAATGCCACCTATTCAGAGACATCTTCTGACTCGCCCAAATTACATTATTCTCTATTCAGCTTGATTTTTAATTATTTTATTGACAGACTTTAAACAAACATTTTCCCACCACTGTAAAAGCTCACTGAGGGCAAAGTTACATTTTGCTTACTACTGAATTCACACCATCTAGCAGGAAGTAGTACTTACTTCGGTATCAATAAATACTTTTTGAATGATTTCATCAGGTAGATCATCATGCCAGCTTATTAGTTCCATATGTGTACCCACACATTTCAGTTGAATATACTTAAATAAAATAAAATTTTACATGTCCCCCTTGGTTTATATAGTGATAAGAAGTTTTTATGAAGATCTTCAGTAAAGAAACTGCCCTTCAGTCCGCCTTTGAATGCCCAATACCTAGCTCAGAGTGACACTGACACGGCACTTTACTTTTCTCTCTAAGCCTCAGTTTCATAATCTGTATATCACAGATATAAATATGGTCTCTGCTTTCAAGAGTTATTGTGAAAATTAGATGGGACAATCCATATAAAACACATAGCAGAGTTCCCAGTGTATCGTAAGCACTTATTCAGTGTGATTATTGTTATAGTAATTATTATTGATATTCATTGCTGAAAGAATAGGATGTTTGGTGATACCTAAGGACCTTATAGATGGGCAAATAGGCTGGTATTCATTCTAATTGTCCATAAATAAAAGTAGTTAAGCTTATATTCAAAATCTGCATTTCAAACAATATTTTACATTTGTTCTTCCAGGGTAATTCTCAGAACTGGTGTTTAAGTGATTTAATGTCCTGATTTTTTTTCCAATGATTTGAACAGATTTAATTGCTGGCCGATCTTCCTAAGTTTCATGCTTAAAAAAATTTTTAGTGAAATTAGGATTTTAGAAATCCCGAAAATATAAGAGAAAAGCATTTGACTCCCCAGACATATGCAAGCAATAGCAAAGAATCAGACCTACTAAACAGATTAAAATTACCATTTAATAGTGGTTAATCTGGTATTATTTTCAATATGAAAAATATATCAGAATTTCAATAGTAACTACTGTGAATTATTTATTTTTGCTCACTAAATAGCTACAGTTTTGATGATACAGTGTCATCATGAGGTAAAACATCAAAATGCTTAAAGATCCAGCACTGTGAAAATAGATTTTTAATATTTAAAAGGTTTGTGCAACTTTAAATAAGACAGTGCCACCCAATATTATAACACGCTTCATGAGAAAAAGATGCTAAATTTCCTTGACCTACTTTCATCTTCATGTTTAGGAAACAGTGTCTAAGAAGTAAACAAAGTAGTTGTGCCTCACGTAGGAGATGATTATTGTTTGAATTTATGATTCATGCCTTGAGCAAAATTTTGTTTGTGGCCTCATTTGCAACCATAATTTACAACTTTACCAGGGATATGCTGTGTATTTGGAAGGTAATATATCAGGCTTGCTTTGTAGGGGAACAGTTTTCTAGCTCTGGGTATAGTATTTTCTGTGTTTCTGTTAGCTATAAAATTTCTAGGCATAACATTTATTGTAGCAAATATGGAAATTTAAAAAAAATTGTATTCCCCTTAGGAATGTCTTATTGTATTTATATTCTTATTATGGCTAAATCCAACTAGTGTTTAAAGGAGTTGTTAATCCTGCAAATATCTGGCTGCAAAAGTAGGAAGATTTAATTTTTTCAGACTAAAAAAAAATAAAGATTGCATCATTTTTGCATTTTGTGTATGTCTCATCTAAGAAACTAATAAACAGCATGTGACTCAGATACGTTTGTGTGTGCCCCTAAAGCCTAGAAATTTTTTTCTATTGCAAATAACAAATAGACTATAATACTGTAAAATTAGTTTTGCCTGTTCTCTTTGATCTATGAGTTAGTGAAGAATTTCCCACAATACTCATTGGAAGTTCTGTTGTCCAATTCTGTTGTCTAATTCCAGTTGTCTTAGGCAATATATCTGGAATACTGGGGATTTTTCCAAACAAATAAATATGTCTATTTCAAGTTTCAGAGATCCTCAATTGAATGTAATGTCTTTTCTAGCACTGACTTATTTATTTCTTTGCACCTTCCTGCTGTAATTTTTATTAGGACGCTCTTTTATTAAGAGTAATACTTAGTCTCTGAACTAAACATTTAAAAATTAAACAACCATTAGTTTGAAAAATTTTAGGCAGCTGTATTTGAAAATAGTAATTTCGATAAGTAAAGGTAACAAATATGATACCAAGCTATACTTTTAAATTACTGAAATTATGATTCTGTGCCTGACTATATAAGTTTAAAGCACAGTAAAAAATAGGAAATATTGCCATCTTTCTTGTTTCCTGATATAATTAATGCAAAAGAAAGCTAAAAGCCTGAGGGAAGTCTAAAAATTTAGAAGAAAGCTTGCCAGTGAACATTAGCCTAATATACTTGGTTTACACTATAAAAAAATAGAGCAACTTAAAATCAGACTCCTCCAGAAGTTCTTTCCCTTATCCAGTTCTTAGCAGAGTTTTTCTTGACATAAAGGTAAGGAGATTGGATAGTCTTACTGAGAAAGAAAGTGATCACTTTTACTGACAGATACAGTAGACAAGGGAGAAGTAGGATAATGCCTTTAGTCAAAATACTGGGACTTCAAAACTGGATTAAAACTCTGTTTAGTAGTATGTAGGTTCAAGAATCATTTCGGCACTATTACATTTTTCTTTTCTTCCCCCAGTAATTATTCTTTCAGCTATTATAACTAACCACAGTAATTTTCTTAGAACAAAGGCAAGCATGGCAACAATAGCTTTAAAAATGACGAAGTTTAAATGCCCAAGGTCAGGGTGTAACATTTTGATTTCCATAAGTATTTCAAATGCTACAGGCTTTATGTAATAATTTTAATGTGAAAAATATGCAGGCCACGCTTCACTGCTCTTTGCATATACTGCAAAGAGGAAAAAAAAAAAAACCTTAAAAATTGCTTAGCTTTAATTGAGCAAAAGGATTCACATGTGATCTGAACTTGTGGCTCATAATTCCTCCAGACAGTTTTGGTTGCCGTGTGATGATCCTAATTAAATTATGTAATAGCACTGAACTAGCTAAGCTAAAGGGTCTGTTCCCTCATATCACCTGGTGACTTAACTCTTTGCAGGATTCCGGGTTTGGGGCTCTGGTCTTCCGAGATCTTGTTTTTTCATTGTTTAGGGTAGGAAAACACGTTGATGGAATCCGCCTTGAAAGTTTCTGCCTGTAGGTGGCAGCATTGTAAGGTTTTGGAAGTCGTGAGCTCCGAGGTCTTTGCCTGCCTTTCCCGTGCGCCCCATCCACCCCTGCCACCGCATCGGGCCGAGCTAACATCATTCCACGCTCATGTCAGGTCCCACTGAAATGGAGAGAAATGTCGTAGCCCCCAAATTAGGCTTTGTTCGCTTTGGTCAATGTTTCATTATATTTCTGATAATCTGGTACATTTCTAATTCTGACTAAAGGAGGTTTCTCAGTAGTCAGGTGTCAACCCACTGCAAACTCCTTCAAAACAGGCATTTAAATAAAAACGGGAAGGGAAATTACTTCGGGTGAATAATTAATTTACCTCAAGCATACTTATTTTAATCACTTGGGAGTAAGTTAGAAGGCTTCGAGGGTACATACCAAAAGCCCCTCACCGGGTCCTCACAGCCACCTCAGTGTCCTTACAAAGGTTGACCTCCTTCCCTCCCTCCCTCCCTCCCTTCCTTCCTTCCTTCCTTCCTTCCTTCCTTCCTTCCTTCCTTCCTTCCTTCCTTCCTTCCTTCCTTCCTTTCATGTGTTTGCGCGTGCGCACGCTGGAGTCTCACTCTGTTGCCCAGGCTGGAGTGCAGTGGCGCACTCACAGCCACCGCAGCCTTAACCTGCTGGTTTCAGGTGATCCTTCTTCAGTCTTCCAAGTAGCTGGAACTACAGACATGTACCACCACACCTGGCATGTTTGATTTATTGTAGAGGCAAGGTCTTGCCATGTTTCCCAGACTGTTCTCAAACCTGTTGCCTCAGGCAATCCTCTCACTTCCACCTCCCAAAGTGTTAGGATTATAGGTGTTTTTTT
>NW_007246517.1:104711-135801 GCF_000164805.1 Carlito syrichta
CTTCCTTCCTTCCTTCCTTTCATGTGTGAAGTTACTTGCTCATTCTAGTTAAGTTGCATGATTACTTTTCTGATTTGGCCAGCATAGAAAAGAAACAAAGATTTATCAAATTTGACATATTTAATTTAAAAGTCATGATTCATGTGCCTTTCAATAGCGTATTGCTTTATTCAATACTAATATTTTAAAGATTATATCAATATAACACATATAAATGCATATATAGACACTAGCATGGATTTTATTGACTGTGACGTTTTTTCATAAGACTCACAGAGACCTTGCAGTCTCATCTTGCACACTTCTCCTCTCTGGAAGTTATGCTTGAAAAACTTCCCTAGGTGGTAACGGAAACTGTAGTATAAGGACATTGGTTTCAGGCCTTGTATGAAGTCTTTCGTTAACAAAATCCTTGGGGAAAATAGTTTCTGAGGTCAAGATTGACAAAATTGTTTAAGTATTATTGAAAATATAAAACAAAATTGTTTCCTCAATAAATATAATTAGCTGTATATACTGCAGTTTCAAGAGCAAGCACTGATGTTGGGACCGGCTCTTTAAATAAAATAGGACCTCTGTGGTCTCTGGAGGGAACATGCATAAAGCAAAGTAAATGATTTTCTGTCAACACTAAGTAGACAGGTGCTTACATTGAACAGCATTCTAATATGTCTCTGAATATTTATGTCTTCTTTTTCAAATGCATTGCCCATGAATGTCACAGCTGTCAAACGTCTGTACACAAGAAGATAAAAAATGAAATTAATAAAAGGCAGATCAACATTTTGTTTGTTTGGAACACTTTCCCCCTCTCTTCTTTCTTTCTTCTTAAAAAAATAAAAATAAAAAACGTTTAACTTGGCTATGTTTCAGAGTTTTGGCACATCTGCATTTTCTAAAAGGCCAAAGGAAATGTAAGTTGACTAGTTGTATTTTGGGCTGGCACCAGGGCCTGTCTCAGTATTTAAACACCAAAATAATCAGTGGAATTAATGACCAAGAGAACGAGGGTCTGAGGACTTTTCTAGCCATTTCAACTGTCCATGTGCTTGGTTTGCCTGGGTGCCACAAACGAGATTCTGACAGGTTGTCACTGCCCCGACCTGAAACTCAAGTTTGTGAGGTGAGAGGCTCTTAAATCTTCCTGCTTCTGTAGCCCAGAGTTTTAGCTCTATAGGGTTAGTGCCAAAACAAGCCATCGTGTGCCCTTAGAATTATAGAGGAACTTGGTTTTCAGAGCAGAGATGACTACATAGAAATGGTGGTAGATCAAAGCAATGAATAAAAATCCATTTAGTAATCAGATCCCTGCCTCTCTTCTTCTCATGGTACTGAAAGGGCCAGGTATGTATAAAAACTGTATACATAAAAACTGTATGTTGGGATGAACTCAGCAGGCACTTGAAAAGCATTTATTTATTGGGAAGCAGCAAATTTTGAGGTGTCTGGCTATTATTATTAGTAAGTAACCCTCAGCAAAAATATCCCCCAGCTACCTTCATATCTACTTTGCTGTGTCTGAATGAATCATTTGTCAACAAAGGAAAAATAGAATTTAAATGCCGAGTCAGGAACTTAAGCTTAGGAACTCTCTGTACTTGTTTTGCCCTTGATGAGAATTGTCCTGAATAAAAACTCTCCAAACTGCAAAAACCTCAGTTTAGTAAGACTTAGAATTTGGTGTCCAAATTTTGATGATCTAATTGGTGCTTTATTGATAACCACAGATATGAACCAGATGTCATGAATATTTGACTCAGATTTGATGTGGAAAGCATGCTGGTTGCCTTTATTTTGTTATATTTATAAAAGTTAAAAAAATTATACATAGATTCAATTCTGGTTTGAAGAAGTTCACTGGACTTTTTTTCTTTTACGAAAATTGCAGTTCAGTTGGCAATCTGATTGAATAAATATTTGAGTATATTTATATTAGAAATTCTACAAAAGTAGTTTGTTATATGGCTCAGTTCAAGTTCCTTTGATTGGCACTGTGCTATTGATATGGATCACTTCAATAAAATATCAAACTCTCTCAAATCAGTAATTTAACCTCTTATCAGAAAAAATTGGGGGTGAACATACTGGCATGAATTGTAAGGATTTTTCAGAGGTTGTTGCTGATGCTGTTGTGGCTCGAGCCTAAAATTTCTCTCCATCTCTGCTCACTGAAATACTACTCCTTCAAGGTCCAACACAAGCACTACATTTTCCATCAAGCCTTCCCTGATTCTCCTTAGAAGTATTTTTTCCTCCTCTCTTTTTACCTAACAGTTTGTGTGCACTTTAATTAAAGTAATAATTATCACATTCTACTTCAGGTTATAAATAGTGTTTGATGTGTTTCCTTCTTCCAATATATCATAAATTTTTGAGATCAGGGGCTTTGCCTTTTTAAAAATTTGTGTTACCGTAATACTAGTATTCTTGTATGCAGATTACTTATAAATGTTGTAGTTTTCAATGTTAGTTGAATCTTTGTTGTTGTTTTTTTTTTGTTTTGATTGTCAGTGTGTTTTGACTGGAAAGGGCCGTTAAGCCAAAAAAAATGTAGTTATGAAATATAACCTAAATACTAACTATTGAAAACCTTCTAGGGCATTTTATGACATGTACATAGAATATCTAAAAAATACGCAACCATTACTAGCAGTTCACTCTTAAGTTCATGTTTCAAATAGGTTGCATCTGTTTCTAATCAGGTAACTGAATGATTAGCAGGAGAAAACATATGATTAGAAAGCATGCAATTCTTGCTGATATGTATTATTTTTAAAGCTCTCCAAACTTAAGGTCAATAAAGAAATAGTACATGAAGCAAGAAGAGCTAGATTAGAGAAACAGTTTCAGCTGTAAACCCTTTTGTGAGCTGTTGTAAAAATAGAACTAATTTAACTGATGGGTTGAGGCATTTGGGGCTGACATGCAAACTAAGGAATGTGAAAATAGATGAGAAGAATGGTGACTAAAAAAATTATGAGAGCTTTAGTTGAAGAAAATAAAAAAAAAGTTTACTGAGTAGAAAGTTAATGAGCAGATGATTTCATCCCTTTTTATAGAGCCATACTTCTAACTCAAAGAAAGCTAGTAAGAATAATGGGGGAAAGCCCCTAGTTTGATAAAAGAAAATAAACAGGCGCTATCACAAATAAGAAATGTTGGAACACTCTTTGTTTACTTTCATTACTAATGGGAAAGGAAAAATGACTTTCTTGAGGTAGTATATCATTTTAGGATCATACTTATCTCTTAGCTTAATCCATCAAACTGTACTACTCTCTTTCGAACAATTTTTACACCATTGAGCTTGAAGTTCACAGAAGGAAAGAACAAAAAGCTCTGTTCTCTACCCTGATTTGAACCAGACACAACTTACTTCAAAACTGCATGCTCTCCTTCAGTTAATTACTCTCCCTCTGAATTCTATCAGATGTCCCTTTTTCTGTAAGTTACAGAGTCTGCAGTAAAGAAAAGGCATGGCAACATTTTCTCTGGGTGATTTGCTTTACGTATCGACTTGGTATATTTGTCCAGGATTTAGTACAGAAACCAGCTACACTTTTCTTTAGACTATTCTTTCTCAGTATAGTCAAGGCTCAGTGGCTTAACAGAAGTTCATGTCTAGAAACACTAGGGCACCAACACAGATATGCTAAAAAGTGTGAAAATTTGGTTTGATGTAAAAGTCCACTGTGCACACGATGTCTTATAACACTGAATTTTATTATTACTATTATTATTTTATTATTTTCAAATTGCAGTGTGAGACCCGAGTGAGACAAAGAGTTCCAAGTTCAAAGGAACTTGAAGCCACAGGACCCTTCGCTTTGGGAAAATCATGGAGGTCATGGACCTTCCAAAGAACATAGTGTAGGGACCTTGAGCCAATTTTAACTAAAAGTAAAGGACAGATGACCTTACCTGACACAAGGTTTACTTTTTGCCATTATTTTTTCTCTTCTGGGTATTTATAAACCTATTAACATAATTTAAGCAATTATAGATCCTAGTAATTTTTTGAAGCTTATACTTCTGATCAAATTTAAAGGTTTGATAGCCAAAGTTTACATAAATTGTTAATACACAATTTTAACTATAAATCTGTATTCTATGTGAACTAGCATTATATTATTTATAGAATCCAAGTATCTAATTAAAAAAAACTCTAAGAACAGAAATGTATTTATCCTTATACTTTCCATATTAAATTATTTCTATTGCAACTTCTGCCAATTAAGTTCCATGTTTATGCACCAATAGAATAGATGGTTGTCTATTTCCTATAATAATATATACAGACTTGAAAACCTTGTTATATTAGTTCTCAACCTTTCTTACTAAAGTCCAAATAATTACACATTCCTGAATTTCTCTTTCCCCAAGGATCTTATTTTCTGTAACTGGTAACAAAGCCCTTGAGCCCATACAATCTTATAATCAAGAGTATGATAGATATAGTATACACTCACACATACACACACACACATTTTTTTTCTTTTCTCTCATTTTCTTTCTGGTAGGCATAAAGGGACTACGAAATGCTCCTTCAAAAGTCAGAGTAAAACAGAAAATGTAGTATTTTTTTCTTTTACCATAAACTTGTGGCTTTTCCTCATGGTTTATCTTTTGCTCAAGACATTCTATAAAATATCTTTTCTAAAATCTGGAGCTTGAATTTATGTCAATCAATTTACACCCTGGAAAACAGACCCACTTACCACTTAGATCAATCTCTAAGCATATAGGAATCCAGGCAACAAGTACTTGTCTTTATAGAACAACTTAGTTTAAGCAATCCACAATCAAGCCCTATACACATAAACACGCTATAATTAACTGTTTAATAGTGGAAGCTTGCCTTTCAATTTTTTCCCTTTGAGTGTAGTCAAGGTGAATTACTTGATTTTTCCATCACTAAATGTTGCAGCAGCCCAGTCTTTTGCAAGTCTCCTGTCTCCACATATTTTCCTATACCCACTATATTTGACAGTAAAACTGCCAAGCTCCATTATTTCCAACTGGCAGCAATTTAATACATAGTTGAGTCAGTTATTTAACTAAATAAATTGCTTAAAGTTAACTCTATTTGTAAGACCACAAGGTGTTTCTAAAATGTGCTGCCCTTTTATATCATAAACCTGGATTAGGTTTACAACCCCATTTCCCCTCAGCAGTTTATAAATCAAACAAAGAACATAGAACAATGCATAAAAATCCCTGTGAAACCACCCTCAGAGTTTTTGTTAATGACAAAAGCATACTGGGAGCTGGATTTACTCTGTACAGGGGAGAATAAAGAAAGTTTGGTTTAAAGCAACCAGAGTTTGTAAGGGTTATCCAAGCTTCTTTAAGAGTGATCAACTTTGAAACTACAATTTTGTGAAGCCACAACCCATCTGTTCAATCTGTATGTACAAAAATGGCAGGCATGCTAAAAAGCTTTGGGCATGCTCTTCCATCTCCTTTGCGCCTACCCATTAACAAATAACCTGCCAAATGTTCTCAAAAGCACATGGGAGAATAAATATTGACTTACTTATGATGTCTCTCCACAGGTGCTCATTAAACATAAATGAACAAGTACATATAGCCACAAACACACAAAAAATGCACAATGCCCAAAGTGAGCACCATGTAATATGACCCAGCTGTAATGTTTTCCTTTTCCAGTTAATCAGGGTAGGTTTCTGAGTCAGATTAAATGTAGCCACCCATTCCACTGAAGATATCTTTAGATTAGAAGGAAGCTGAAGATTGGGACATTTTCTCTAAGAGGCCAATGACTAATGCTCTTCTAAAAGTGAACATACTTCATTTTTTATGTCTTACTTTAAGATCTGTGTTTAGATAGAAACAAACTGAAATGGTTCAATCTGCAAAGAGTAGAAACCATAAATTAGAAACCCATGTCATATTTATATGTACACTGTTTTGTTTAGATTTAGAAAACTAACCGTGATAGTGTTTTTAGGGAATGACTTATTTGCCGAGTGACATCTGTGCTGCCTTGTAGAGAAAAGTCTGGCGTTTCTGGTCAAGATACTTTTCTGAGAGGATCAGGATTAAAGAGTAGATAGCCCTGGATAGTAAGGTATGTAAACTCCTCCATATCTATACTAATAGAAGAGAGATAATCCCCCTAACACTTGTATTTGTCTCTGAAGGAACAATTTAATATCCTTACATTTGGATATAAGCACATTGTACTATTAATTGAGATAACTGAAGGTGCTCTCACTCTGTCTCTACTTACCAGGGCCTAGAAAGTCTACCACTTTCTCGATTTGCCTGCCTTCCACCTCAATTCCCTACTCTGTCCTCCGTCACATAGGGGCATAATTTTTTTTCCTAAATTCAAATTCACAAGTATAGACTTAAGAAGTGAAGATTGCTTGAGCAAAAATAGTGGTGTAGAGGCAGTACAAATTCCTTAATGGATACAAAGTCTGTAAGACCAAGCTCAAGTCGTTATTTCCTAGTCTATTGTGAACTCCTCTGTTCTGTTGCAGTCTATGACTGGTTGTAATCTGTTTCTTAAGTAAGTCAAAAGAGATGATGAAAATTCACTAGAGAAGTTAAAACTAAAGTACCAGCGATCCTTCCGCCTCAGCCTTCCAAGTAGCTGGAACTACAAGCGCGCGCTACAACGCCCGGCTAATTTTTGATTTGTTGTAGAGATGAGGTTTCGCCAAGTTGCCCAGGCGGGTCTCGAACCTGCGGGCTCAGGCAATCCACTCACCTCAGCCTCCAAAGCGTGGGATTACAGGCTGAGCCACTGAGCTCGACCAACAAGCCATGTATTAATAGAACAGTCCGTGATTAATCCTCTTTTTGCCTACCTTGATTCTTCTTGAAGGGTTAAAAAAAAGTGCAAAATTGTTAGAAATCAAGAATACTAGGAAGGGGTAAGCGATCTGAAAAATTTATTAATTTATTGTACAAAAAGAAAAAAAACTTGAGAGTAATACTTCAGACAAAAACAAAACAAAACAAGACGCCCCCAAATGATAATATCCAAATGCATTAAAACCTCGAGATGAGTTATCTTATTAATTATTGCATTGCCTAGAGCGGATGAAGTTTGCAAAGGAGAGAAGTAGTATATGTCAAAAAGATTCAACTAAAAAAAATGGACATATTATGTGAAGATATATACTTTGAATCTTAGGTTGGACTACAGTTCTATTTGTCAAGGTTTATTAAACCTCAAGTGTGTAATATTCATATATAGTGGATTTATCCCTTGAGAAGATATAGGTATGTATTTATATATAATCTATATATATGAAAATCTTAAGTAGGAGCTATAACAAGAGGTGACTAACTTTGATAGCTCATAATCAAAGTTCTGCTCCTCTGTAGTCTTCTATCTCTGAATCACCTGTGGGCCCTTACCTGTTAGACCACTCTCCATCATTGCTTATGTTGTTTCACATCACATTTATGATTTATATTTTATACTTGCAATTGTGTACCAATTATATAGAATTCTCCATTTTTGTCATTTTGCAAAGTTCACAGTTCACAGCATAATAACTTCAGGGTTTGCATTTATTTCTATAGGTTAGTTCTTTCAGTTCTAATTTGCTGTTGCACAAATTCTTGCAGCTATTGGAACTCCAAGGTTGTTAAAATCCTTTAATGTCTGGATATATGCCTACCAACATTGTCATTAAATACTTTACCCTCTCTTTGTGATGCTCTGGTGGGAAGGCATTTATATATATTTCTTCCTCCTGCACAAAGTAGAAATTCTTTAGAAAGGACTTTTTAGTTAAAAGCCCTTTAGATCATATTTACCACAGTATAAGGTTTCGTCTTTCTCTCCCGTGCTGTTATTTTGGTTTAAATTGCTTGCCATTTAACTACTTGATGGACTTTTATGACTGTATCACAATCACTTTTTATTCATTTAATAAGTATTTATTGAGAACCAACTACTTGTGATAGGGCCAAACCATAAAGCCAGGTTTTCCGACCCTGAATCCACTCATTACCCCACAAGCTTTGCTTGTCATGGATTTAAAATCTAGAGAATAGGACACAGATTCCACTTGAAATAGAAGATAATCCTTCGTGGAACCAGTTTCCCATATTGTTTTAACAGATTCCGAGCATTTATATTTCATAGCCAAGACCCATCAATTTACTGGAGCATATGCTACAGGGAATTCGATGCGGAGACAGGGAAGTTTGTTTTAAAAGGTGATGTTAGTTTTGAGAATGGGTTGATATTTGTTTTATTGTTTGTTTGTCTTGCTGATCACTTGTGTGGCATGTTTTGATTTAATTGTGTTAAGAAATTCTTTTTTTTAAAGTCTGCCTAAGGGCAGTGGGGATGGGTTCATTGAGAGTTACAGATAGAAAATTAATGAATTCAGAGCATATTTGGTTTGTTACTGCCCTTTGGAAAATAGCTGAAAGAGTGTCTTGGCTTTACTAGTGTTATTTACACGTGGAAATGACATTGATCTATAGAAGGAAATACTTCATACATTGAAGTTTTGGTGGATGGAAGAGATAACTACCCTATAGACATAGAGGTTCTACAGTACTGAAAATACTGAAGTCCAAAGACCTTAAAGGATTTTACAAATGGAACTTTTAAGATTCATTACTCAACTAAATACACATAATCCTTAAGTTTGCTGCCAACCCAAGGTTATCTCTGTCTCATCTGGAAGCAGCTTAAATCTTTTTTAAAAATTTGCAAGTTCTTATTATAATAAATATATATTTCTTGAAATGTTGTACTCAAGACCCTTTTGTGGCACTGTTTCAGAGTTTGAATTCTTGCCTGGAATTTTTGGTACATTTTCTGTTATTTATTAGGTTGAAGAAAGACATTCTTGGAGCAGGAGGAATAGATTGTTAATTAGCTCTTACTACAGGCTTGGCACTATGCTAGGCAGTTTACATATATTATCCCATGTAGTCTTGTCTTCATCACCACCTTTTCCTTTTACAATGAATGGAAACTTCAAAAAAGAGCACATTTGTTATCATGTGGGATATTTGCAGGTATTTTTGATCTTCAAAAAATGTGTCAGACTTGAAGACTCTGGGAAGTCATAATCATATTTCTGCTTGTTTATCATATAGCTTACAAAATTGCTAGATAATTGACAGTATAATGTTTGTAAACCAGTTCCACCCTCCAGGTGAGATTAATTAGGTTTTTAACTCTAACCTTGTTTTTACTAGTGCAGGATTTACTTTGCTGAGCTAGAGTTCAAGCTGCTTCACTGTGCAAAATTTATAACTCATAAACAAATAATAAAACAATCCTGCCTATAATAATATATATGCAGTGATTCTCAAAGTGTGGCTCAGGGGCCCCTAAAGGTCTTTGAGGTACTTTTAGGATGTCTGCAAGGAGAAAACTATTTTCACAATAATACCAAGATGTTATTTGCCTTTTCTCTTCCATTCTATCATGAGTGTATAGTAAAGCTTTCCAGATGCCATATGACTTGTGCAGGTGTTAGTGATTTGACAATTAATAGATATTTTGTTGTTGGCAAATTCTTATATTTAATAGAATTTTCTAAAATAGTGATTTAAGAGTATAAATATATGTTTGGTTTTAGAAATTAACTGTTTTTTTCTCAGTCATGTCTATGATGTTTTTACCAGTTATTTATGATGGTGCCTTCTGTAATCTCTGTAGCTCATTATTGTTCAATAAATTGTTATTTTTAAGTGGTAAAATTTCCTTTGCATCTAAAAAGAGATTAAAAAGTGCAGTTTGTGTCTTCTTTTGCAATAATATTAAGAAAAATATTTTAAAATATTTTACAAATGTTAAAATATATTTTAACTGTATTTAGCGCAAAGTTTTAGTTATGCATGATGCATAATTTCTGGATATCTAAGCAGGTTAGCTATAGCTAATATAACTGTATTTTTTACTTGAAATTGCTAAGAGAATTGATCTTAAGTGTCCTTATCACAAAAAAGATAAATATGTGAGGTAATGGATATGTTAATTAGCTTGATAATGGTAATCATTTCACAACATATCAAAACATGCTGTACACTGTAAACATGTACAGTTTTGTTCCAATTATATCTCAATACAGCTGGAAAGTTTTAAAAATGAGTAATATATTTTTGTAATTAAAGTTGAATTATTGATTTAAAGAAGAGATTAGAAGACTTGACTTTGCAATGTAGTTGCATGTTTTATGTAAAGCTTCTGAAAAGAATGAAATCTCATGGAAGGAAGAATTTACTCCAAATAAATTGGAAAAAAAGCTGAAAAAGAAATGAAAATATGATGAAAACGATCTTATCCTTGGCTTTATAGATGCTAGAAATTTATATCATTGTATCTTATGCACTAGAATATTTTTGAATAGTATTAAGGTACCATTTTTGTTGCAACATCATTCTGAGATATTAAATGTAGGCATGATAAGTTCATTAAAAATAAAAAAATGTTTATTACAGTTTTCAAACTAGAATTGAATCATTTTATAGGATAAGTTATTATACTGCCTTGACCAGAGAAGCTCATACAAAAGCTTGTACAGTAGATATTGTGGAATACCTACTGGATTAAAAATCAGTAAAAAAGAAAAATCGTGACAGTGCCAGCTGACTCTGAATTAAAAGTGTAGCTGTAAACCGGAAGGCTAAGTTAATATCTCATGGGCAGAATTGTACTTGTGGCTATCAAAAGGGTGACCCCACAACCATGGCTGACTTGCCGTGTTGCTTGTGCTTACTCTGTTTCGCTTGTGAGACCTCATACAATACTTTGAAGTATTGAATAGCTGTTGAATCTCATGGTTTGTCCTGGATCAAGGTTTTTTTTTTTTTTTTTTGGACATTTGCACTGATGGCACAAAAACATTACTGGGTAAAACTGCTGTTGCTTTGCAGGAGTTTATGCAATGGCACCAAGTTGTACTAGTAGCTATTATATTTATCATTACCATACACTTACAGGAAAATAAATGCATTTTACTTAACAATGTCCTATGTGAAGCAGTAATAATGATTAATTTTATTAAATCTTAATCCTCAAGTACATTATTTTTAGTACTCTATGGAAAACATGCATAAAACACTTCTGCTATATGTCAAAGTACAATGGTTTATTTTGAGTAAAAGCACTTGTTTGACTGTTATGTGATTTTGGGAAATTTGTATCCTCCACAATGAGCTTGATAGCATCCTAATACTTACATACTTTCTCACAAGATTGGTGGTGACATAATCAAATGTGACTTTTGATATTGTAAAATAAAATGCATCCACATTTGGAAGATATGTTTAATTTGGTGAAGCAGTATTTTCTAAATTACTAGCTTATAATGTAACAAAATTAGCATGGATAAAAAATCTACGTAAATGCAAGATAGATCATTGGATTTTAATGTAACAGAATATAAAAAGCTTTGATAGGTTTCAGCTTTTACATTACCACTAACCTTTAGGAAACTACCAAATGCTGGTTTTAGCTGTATTATCAAATAAAAATATATATAATTATCTGAAAAGGCTACTATATTACTCCTTTTTTTCCCCATTTATATCTGTGTGATGCAGAATTTTTTTCATGTACTACAACCAAAGCAACATATTATAATAGGTTGAATGCAGACACAGTTAGCTATCTGTCTTTATTAAGCCAGATATCAAAAAATAGGCCAGCCAACATAGGTGTAATAGAATCGGAAGAATGTAATTATGACAAGACATCCTTATATGGTAGTTGAGTAGACATGGCAACTTTGCATGGATATGACCACTTAGAGAAAGGGCAGTGAGCCCCTGGCCATAGGCTCTGCATTCCTGGTAGGTTTCTTACTGTGTGTAGTCCATGTTGGTCGCTGAACTTTAGGCGCATTTCTGTAAGGAGCCAGAGTGGCATCAGGGAACTGTGTACATTTGCTCATGTCCTTAGCTGATATATTCTTTATAGTCTGTACTTGCTGGTTTAGCTATGAACCAGAGTAATAGCAGAAGGAATCTTACTCTGAGTTGTCTTTTATGATGATTCTCAAGATCAGAACGGATTATGGGTCTGTCCTAGATTAGTCACTGATGATGTTAAGTAGAAACTTGGCTTTAAAAACTTTTTGAACCTGGTCTCTGGAAAAAGGGAATTCTTGGAAGTAAAAAGCACTGAAAATCTCTTATAAAATTGAACATAAATTTCTTTAATAAATTTTTCAAAAACTATTAATAGTCTTGTGACTCAGGAGCAGTTTGCTTATTCACCTATGATGAACAACAGAAATATGGTATTATTTGTGTGAATTTCAAATCAAAGTCCATTGGAAATGACATTGAATTTTGGGTAGAGAAAAACGGTGGAAAAACAAATGAGAGCAGCAGTAATACTGGTTATGACTTACCCTCATTAGTGAAAATGTTTTTTTTCCTTACATAATATGCTACAAAGTAAAATATTTCCTAGACTTTTAAAAAATTGACCGATCATTTTAAAGGGTTAATGATACTACAGTTTCAAGGAAGTCATGCTTTTAACCTGATAATAAAAAAATATTTATTGGTGAAGAATCTGCCTCTTCTCTGCCTAGGAAAATAAATAAAATGACCAATTTGGGGCACATACTTTCATTACTTAATGCATTGTAAATAGACAAAAGTGATATTTCCTTCTTTTTTTTACTTGGGGAAGAAAGAAAGATATCATTAAAATGAAAATAATGCCATTGCTTTTGTCTTTGTGATACTGTGTTTTTTAGTGTTAGGTGTTACTAATCTAAAACTCCGAACTTGTTTTTCACTGGGATAAAATATTTTTTATTAATGAGATTTATTTGTTTTGTTTTGGGGATCACACATTCTGTATTCTTTGAGGATTTGGTACTTAAGTAAAAAGCTGGCATTAATGGGGAGAAGTATATCTCCCCCATAAAGTTCTCTTATTTTTGGACACACAGGAGACCTGTAGGAAAAACAGGTCATTCATTTTGTGGTGATGAATAAAAATCATGAAAATTAATTACATAACCCAAAAAAGTGAAAGTGAGAGGAATGAACAGAAGTTAATTAGCAAACTATGAGAATTAATATAATCTAGAAGACTTGTTATGTATAAAGCCAGTAAGTAAAATACCATAGCAATGAAAGGCACAGATCCTAACTAGAGTGGCCACTGGAGCTGAAAGACTTTGAGGCTGATAAATGACTATCTCATACAAAGATTCGTAAGAGACCTGGTTTGTACTTGGATGAAAGGTAAGACAGGCAAAGTTTGTCTCCTGATACCAAAGAAACTGCATGTGATGATACTTTACAAACCATTTGAGGATCATTAGAAACTCTTACTGGTGTTTGAACGACACTCAGTGGGAACTTTCACGACAGGAATGCAGATGGTATTCCTGTGTTATGCAGATTTCATAAGTCTCACAGAAGTTTTGGATGGCTAGACTTTACCCAAGTGTCTAGTTTGTTAGCTGTAAGCATTGCATCTCAGACCTCATAAAGATGCTTCAAATCTTTTTTTTATGGTTACAAAGACTTTTTAAAACTCGATAAACTAACAGAACTTGTTTTGAGAGCCCTCATAGGTAATTTAAAATTTCTGTTTCCATGATGCATTTCTAAAGGTAGAAGCAATAGAAGAAATGACAAGGGCAACATTCTAGATTGTAAATATTTCTCTTTCATTTGCAGCTTACTTCTCCCAATTAGGATAGCTAAAGGTGTTTCTTCTGCTAGCAGTTAGTTATGTAGGACAAAGAGTAAGTTATAAGCATATCATTTTTCTCCTTACCAAAGTTTAAAATCATGCATTTGATGTGCTAATAAACCCTAAGAAACAATATTGATAAATTAAATAAATCATGGCTTAAAAGTGTCAAAGTAGAATTAATGTGTTAAGATGATGTTTTTGAATATTCACTAGCTGCAAAATACTAGCCATAAACTTTTTAGACAATATTTTAAGTACATATGTTTTAGAGAACTTTAGAGCCATTAAGTTGGGTAAAAGGGTAAGCACTAATTAAGGTCATAAGGCCATTTTGCTATGCCTGAAAAATATCTCAAGTTAAAAAATGTAGGAGTGGTTATAATAATGACAAACATGGGAGTAAGTCTTAAATGGCAGTCCACTAAACAGACAAATTAACTCCTTTAGTCCTCACAATAACAGTTTTGGATAGAAATCAATGTTATAACATTCCCTTAGAGATGAGATATCCTTGGCATAGAGCGTGCAGTCTCTTGTCCAAGAATAAACAGCTAGTAAATGGCAGAGGTAGGATTTAATGCCATACACTATAGCCTTGAAGCCTAATTTCTTAGCTACTATGCTCAGATTATCAGAAGATATGGATAGCTGAAGATAGGTATGAACATATCCCAATTCTGCCAACTTGAGAAACTCAGACTAAACAAGGACTGTGAGAGCCACGTTCTAGACATTTTGTGTACATATTAGAAGATCACTATAAGTTGCAGTATTCTTATGGCCTGGAAAAAGTCAAGCTGAAGAAGATAGGAGGGGAAGGCAAGTAAATGAGGAAAGAATGTCATAGCTGGGAAGATACTGTTAAGTATGAAAATACTAATCCTTAACTCAGTTTTTCAATTTAATTACTTGTGAGCTTTTTCTTTCTGTAGAAAAGTCATGAAAAGCAATGAAAAAATAAAAGTTATACAAGGGAGACTTCCTCCCAAAAAACAGAATTATCCTTTGGAGGGTAAACCCCTTGTAGTACAGACTTCCCCTGCTAGGTAAGTATTCTAGGAAACCATCTGCATTGGTGTACTGGCTAGTATTGTGAGAGGGCATCAGTGATTTTTTCTTTTTTTTTTTTTTTTTTTGTTAGAGGCTCTTTCAACACATTTGCCCATTTCATGATGGGTGATTTACGAGCTCACCTGCCCATACCACACTGAGTATTCAGTAGTTTTTGACCAAAACCTCCATGACCCTGGTGCTCCACCCTCTCTATTCATGTGGTCTTGCCCCAAGTGACTTATTTTTGTTTACTCGGATGAAAAAAGTCCTTAAAGGGAAACATTTTGCCAATGTGGAAGAGGTGAAGTAAAAAATGGCAGAAGCACTAAGAGGCACCAAAATTGACAAGTTCTAAGATTGTTTTGAGCCGTGGAAAAAGCTTCTCAATAAGTGTATTACATATAATGAAGAGTACTTTGAAGGTGACTGAAGTTTAAACATGTAAGAATAAATACACATTTTTAAAATAAATTATGTGCTTTTTGGGAGACCCCCTCATATAAGTTTGCTCAAGTGATATTTACTTAATAGCCCTCTTCTCTTCCATAATACATAAATTAAGGCTTAATTCTGCTACCACTTATGTTTGCTTCAAAAGTGAGAATATATTTACAACGGGACAGTGCAATTTGAATATTTAATATGTTTTAAAATAAGAATAGATGAGACTGCTGCTGAGAAAAATGCCTCATTATTAAAGACAAATCTGAAGTTTAACTTTAAATAATCGTTATTGCCTGTGATGTAATCCTTTGGTTTCTCACAAGAGCTATAAATTACTATAATAATGGCATAAATTATTATTAATTATAAGAATAATAGTTACTATTTATGGGTGTCTGCCAGTCTTAAGCAGTATACTAGGTGGTTTACATAAATGCTTATGGACAACTTACAATAACCAGATGTGTTAGGCATTATTCAAATCATTTTACAGATGGGGAAACTGAGACTCAGTGAGAGAAAGTAACTTTTCCAGAGCTGTATGCATCAAACCTATATCATTTGCTTTCCATCTTTGTACTTGGGCAGTACTGTTGAATTTATTGTCCTCATTTATTCAGAGGCCTATAATGAAGTCATTATAGTGATATGTAGCCTTACATTTCAAAGCTGTATTTTCTGAGATAAAGTAAAATGAATTTTAAATGTTCTCAGAAAATTATGTAGAATAAGCAGTGATGATCTGGTAAAATTTTATTCTCCACCAAAGAGCTATATTTGACCAACTTTGCCTTTATAATGGTCCAAATACTGGTGCAAACAGAAAAACTATGTTCTGATTTTTTCTTTTTTTCTGGATTCTTGCTGTAGACATAAAAGCAAGGACTTCATGTACTATTTTAGCTACTCTAGCTCAAAAGTACATCACTGAATAAAAATATTGGTCACTCAAAAAAGAAATGAACAATAATAGGATTTTCGAAAATCAGTTCTTTATTAATGAGAATTGCTGTCCACAAGTGAATGTTTCCCTCAATACTTCGAAGCAAAGGAAACCATTTTTAATAAGGCAGCACTTAATCACAAGCACACATACTATTTTTCTTATTCTTTTGACTCTGTCAGCAGGTGATGTGACATGCTGTGTTAAAGGGCTGATGTTTTTCTTGTGGGTGGAGACCCAGACAGCTTTGACTGGGGCTGTGGGTGGAGAGAAGCATGCTTGGCCTTCTAGTGAATGTTGATAACTTAACATTGACAAATGATCACATTATCATTAATCAGGGTGTTTGATTGAGGACCTGTATATTCATCATGTAGACACAGCTTTAAACTTGAAGCATTCCTAAATAATCATATATATCAGGTTTAGAGGAGGGATGGAAATGACATGGATATATGGACAGTAAATTTAAACTACCCTTCTAACTTGAAAATCATTTCATTGACATTTGGAAAGAAGACCACAAACTCCATCCTGTAATACGTGAGCTAAAGTGAAATAATGAGAATGGCAATGAAGAAGCACCTCTTTCTGCTCTGCCCCCCACCAATGCCCCAGGTCTCGCTACATGGTATCTATTATTAATAATCATATTTTTTAAAAAAGAAAATTATCCTTATTCCAGGGACTTTGACTACTTACTGAGCATATGTGAGATCTCTGCTAGCCGTTACGTACACAGTTATGGGCTACATACATGGAATTACCAAATCAAATAATTAGATGACAGCTCTTTTAGCGTTGCCCAAATGTAGTTGATAGCTGTGGTGTACCCAGAGCATATATAGATGGTGCAGGGTGGTGTTAAGAGCATAAAGCAGACTGCCCATCTTTGTGTCCTGGGGCTCCTACTAATAGGTCCTGAGACCTTTGGCAAGGTTCCTCATGTTTAAATAATAGTATCTACCTTACAGGGTTTCATGAAGTCTAAATGAGTTCGTATATGAAAACATGTCTGCCCGGCATACAGTAAGGACTTAGTAAATATAACTTATTTTATTTTATATACCTCTTTTACAATATGTCTCATTAAGCAGTCCACAGTAAGATAATATCTTGCTCATATTTGCGACTCTAATATCGAATACGCAACCAACTAAGGCATGCAATTATGTTTGTAATTGTAATAAGATTATCCTTGATTTTTCTACTTAGTAAAATGCCAAATAGAGCGTCCTGTGTACTGTGTTTTTAAGGTGTTTTAAGGTGAACTTTAAAAAAAAAAGGCATTTTAATAGCCTGAATATGTCTCCAAACTTTTTTGTTATTTATGAAGAGCTACTCTGCTTTTCATTTGAAACCGAGTGGACAGCTGGTATTTGGGATGCCAAAGTGTGTTATGACTTTATTCATGCAGGACATAATTATCGAACACGGACTTGTGAAGACTGGAGGTGGGAAGAATATATAATAAAACTTAAAAGTGAACACATAAGAAAAATACCACATAGGAGATAATTATCTTTTATCAAAAATGAAAGTAGGTACAGAAATATAGGGTGGTTGAATGACCATTTATATCAGGTAGTCAGGGAAAGCTTTTCTGAGAAAGTGACACTTGAGCTGAGCTTGGAAGGACAGGAAAGACCTAGGCAAGTGAAGATGGAGGAAAGGAAATTTTCAGCAAAGGGACCTGCCTGTGTAAAGGTCATGAACAGGTGGGGCTTGGACTGGTTAAAGAGTTTAAAGAGGGCTGGGAAAAAAAGGGAGAGTGGAACAGGGTGGGGTTAAAGAGGAAGGCTGAGGCTTTGGTAACCACCTTCAGGAGTTTGGATTTTACTCCAAATGGAGTAGGAAAACTAATGGAGAATTCTAATGAAGCAGAGAGATGTTTTTAAAATGCTATCCTGCCTACTGTGTGGAAATAGATCATGGAAGTCAAGAGTGTCAGACTCTTTTGGTTACACTTTGAGCTGACTTGGGAGAAAGAGAATCTACTGATCAATGGAAACCCAGGAAGAGTTGAGATCCAACTCACAGAAAGGTCAGAGATGCAGCTGGCTTCAGGCAGAACTGAAAACCAGTCTTGGATACTATGAGTACTTTTCCCCTCAGTCTTTTTATCCTACATCTTTTGTATAAACTTTATTTTCTCAATCCAGATGCTACTACTTCTTTCTTCTAAGGTAACATGGCTACAGACAAATCTCAAATTTTTAATCTTCATGGACTGTATCACCAGAATGGATTATATCTATCTCCCAGTAGCAGATTGAAATATCTTAGAGGAGGATGTTGATTGGTTATTCCTGAACTAAATAACTGTTGTCAGGAGGATGGGCTCATGAGGTCAACATACAGACACTGAGGGATTGGAGGTATCAGTGTAGACCCAAGGAGAAGTAAAAGGGAGGGGGCCAGGCAGTCAATCTCACACTGTCTCTACCGAAGAGTGTTCTTAAAACATGGAACCAACCATGTTGCCCATCGAAGCTGAACTGGATAAAGAAAATGTGGTGCATATACACAATGGAATATTATGCAGCCATAAAGGACAAATATATGGACTTTGCAGCAACTTGGATAGATTTGGAGTCAATCATACTCAGTGATCTATCACAGAATCAAAGAACAGAGTACCATTTGTTCTCACTCATAAGCGGACCTTGTACAATTATAATACTATAAGAAAGGATTTTGCAGTAATGGGAAACTGTCAGGGTGGGACTAGCAGTTGAGGGAAACTTAGGGGAGAGAGGGGCATATTTCATCAACAAGTGTACCTGCATAATCAATGTTTGTATACCTAACCCTGAATTGTACCCCACAACTTTATAATAAAATAACAATAATAATAATTTTAAAAAGGAAAAAAAGATGCGGAGAGGAAAGGGGATTACTAAAGTTTACTAGAGTATCAACTCTTCTAGGTGCTGCAAATATAGGAGCAAACAAAACAGATTAAAACTTGTCTTTATTGAAAGCACATTCTAAGACCCAATGTTTAAAAAGCACTGTGTAAATCACGATACAACAGTGCTCAGGACTGTTTCAGCAGCTGGGAGCATGCCAAGAAAGCAAAACAATGTTTCTACCTCTCTGCCTTCATAGAGTTTAGACTTCATTGCAAAGTATAAAAGGAGAGGTAAAAGAAACAGCTCTCCTGCCATGCACAGCTCTCAGAGATGAAGATGAAGAGGAAAGAGATTCCAGAAGTTGACTCATCTTCCTGCTATTCATAGGCTCTCATCATCATTGCAATTACCACAGCCCGAGGAAGCTTCCCTGGGCGGAAACTGTGTTGCTGTAGCATCCTCCCTGTGCCTCGGTAGCATACGCCAGGGTGAGGCCTGAGCAGGCCCTTTCTTTCACAGGCTTTGCATTCCAACTGTCATGATGTAGGGAGCCATCGTGCTAGCAGTTAGGGCAACACCCTTTCTGACTGATCACAGTCAGCCTGCGGTGAAACCCTTCGCATAGTCTAAGCGTTGCATTTATATTAATAAAACCACACGTTCTGGGTTTAATGCACATTCTTCTGGGTTTTTACTACCACATTCATCAATCAGTTTCAATCACTTGCCAATCAGGCAAGAGAGCCAGAAGCTAAGAATCTGCCCTGGGCAGGCAAAGACCTAATGGGTTTGTCAGGCAAAAGCATCTTAATCCTCTGTTTTAGTGAAATGTATTGAGTCAACTAACAACCACAAAATGAATGACTCAAATTTTTCCTCTTTTGAAAACAGAAAGAAAGAAAGAAAGAAAAGGAATCCCTGTTAGAGATAGAAATATACTGTGATGAAATAAAAGGGTAGGATACTAGACTGGCAGAGCTTCATAGTCAAAGCTCTATGCTTATCAGACTAAATGAAGGATTAGATAATTAAGCCAAAGATTGTGTTTGTTCTGGTCAGGAAAATTGTGTGTTAAAGACTTGGTAATATTTTGTCTACTCCTAGATAGAAACCAGAATGAACCAACTAATGTTTCTAAATACCTTTTTTTTCCTCTCAGGAAAAAGTAAATAAAGAAACGTTAATGAGCTCAAATTTGTGGATTTGAGGTCCATACAGGCCAATGATTTTTTATCCCATTCCAGTGCCATTGACCTTTGCTACTTGTGCCAGTTATTAATGTATTGTCCACTAGCTCCAAATTCACTCATCGGCTAAGCAGAAATAGAGATGTGTCCTTAAAATATTTTATTTTATTTATTTATTTCTCTTTCTTTTTATATTAATTGTATTTTAAAGATTTGGGGTACAATTCAGGATTAGGTGTACAAGTAGTCATTGTACAGGTAAAGTCTAGGCCCCCCTGGTCTCCACTTCACCTGGTTTGAGATCAAGTTCCCTCATTAATGTTATGTGCCTCCCCCCTTCTGGCAGTTTCTAGCTACTGCCAATCCCTTTCTTACAGCATTATGGTAAATGTTCAGGGTCTGCTTATGAGTGAGAACATGTGGTACTCAGTTATTTGTTTCTGTGATACATACTGATTATCACCTAACTCCAGTAAGAATGGCCATCATTAATAAAGCAAAAAACTGGCAAGGAGGCGGAGAAACACGTCTACCCTGTTGGTGGGAGCGTAAATTAGTACAACCTCTGTAGAAAACTGTTGTGATTCCTAAAAGAACTAGAAATTGATCTTCCATACAACCCAGCAGTCCCCCTATTGGAAATATACCCAGAGGAACTCAAATCATCTTACAAAAAAGATACCTGTACATGCATGTTTATTGCAGCACTATTTACAATAGCAAAAACATGGACCCAACTGCACTGCCCATCAAAACTGGACTGGATTACAATTTTATTTTATTTTTTTATTTATATATTTTTTTGCTTGCACTATGATAAACTATGTTCATTGAGGGCACTGGGAAGACATTGCAGGAAGAAGGATCTTTCCTTCCTGGTTCCTGTTTATTTCTATTGGCTGACTCCCATGGTGTGGATGGCTTTTCCAGCAGCTGGCTCCTCTAACATTAAGTGTCTTCTCCTGCGCCCAGTTTTTGTATCAGGGCCACCTTCATGGGCATGCAGCCTATGTGGTCACTCAAGACCCTGTGCTTACTTAATACTCTGCTAGTGTTCTCCTGAAATTTTTAATAATTGAACAAGGGACCTCGCATTTTCACTTTGAAGTAGGCCCTGCAAATTATGTTATCCAGTTCTGTCTTCATCTCAGGGCAGCTTCCCATGCCAATTTCTGCAGCATGGGCAGCTTCTCTAGCTGGTTCCTGGTTCCTGTTGGACACTGTGGTCAGCAGCAACCACTGTCCAACAACTTCCTCAGTCCCCTCATGGGCAGAGTTTTATAGCAGAAACTACTCTGTGAATAGCTTCCTCCAGCACCCTGGATTTGAAGTATTTTCTGGTGCCATTCTGCTCTGACCTTAGTTTCATCTGAGGTTATTGAGCCCTCTTTTGGCATTGGGTTTGATAAACCAAGTGGCAACACTTCTCATGGGTTTACTGAGAGGCAAGAAGTCCTGAGGACTGGGATGACCATCTAGCAGTCTTGCAAACGGAGGATAAAACAGTGAATTGGAGAACAAAACAAAGTAGCAAAGAAAATGCTATGGAGATCAGAAATTGTCAGGAATCCATAGCAGGGAGGGCTAGGGGAAGCTATTCAAGGCTGAAGTGAAGGCATGCTGGTGGTGATGTCAGCTGTTGATGTGGCTTTGATATCCTAAAGTTGAACAGAACAGGGTCATTGCCTGTTTAAACAACACATTCACATACTGACACCAGAATAGACTCTACTGGCTTGTCCTGTCAACTCTGTCCCTATCCCTTCTTCCATACTCTGGGGCAGAGGGTAACTATGCTGCTTGTTCTGTCTTCATGGATAGGCAACAACATCAGATAAAATCCCCAGACTCTCAGATGAGCTGAAATAAAATGCTCATTACTGAGGAACTGACCACTTTTTATTATTTATGATTCCCTTGACTTGAGCATGTTGACTTATATTTTATATGTGTATTAACTGAGTTTTATGGCCCTAGGTGTTTAAAAAAATAAATACAAATATTAATCCCTTCTGGTCAGATTCCTCTCCATAAAAATTTGGTGAGAAACTGTTTTACATGCATTAGAAACATCTTAAGGGCTTTATCAAATAATATTATTTAGCAGCACCCAGTGACCAGTTTTCTATTCTGCCTCCGTCATAGTCTATGGTCATGAAAATTTGCATTTCTATGTATTTTGTTGTTTTAAAAATCAGTGTGTGCTACAAATTCTCTGTGATTCAAAGTTTGCAAAATCAACAGAATTCTATGCTAAATACATTAAAAATTGGGATGAATATCTAAAGTGGGTCTCTCCTTTTAACCTGTTTTTCTCTTCTCTTTAAAAAGTGGCACTAGTGAAGACAAATTAACAAATAAATTAAATGGAAACAAAAAAATTTAAAGAAAAAAATAAAATTGAACACATAAAATATATTCAGTGATAGGTTAGAATGGTTACATAAGCAGTTTCACATTTATTATTCATGATTTTGCTATTGTTAGAACATCTTGAAATTCTTCAAAATAACGCTAATTTTGAAAAATGTTGTTTTTTTGACAGTTTATTTTTCCAAACCTTGATGTTTTTAGCTGTATTGTAGCTGTCTTTTTCAATCCTGGATTATTTTCAAGTATTCCCTTTTAAAATTTCAGTTGTGTGCCATTCTACTAATCCTTTAGCTGGAATTTCTATTAAATGTACATTGGATTCTTACAAGTTAATTTCCCCGCCTCAACTACTATTTCATATTATTTAATTCCTTTATCTTTTGGCGCTGCATTCTGGAGCAATTCCTCAGTACTTTATTCTAATTTATCCATTCTGCATTTAGCTATGTCCAGTTTAAAATTTTATTTGTGACATTTTAAGTTTCAATTATTTTATATCATTTTCCATTTTCTGAATTTCTAATTGGTTCTTTTTGATGTCTACTTAACATTGTTTAATTCTGGTTTCTTTTATGATGTCTTTTCTTTTTAAAAAGTAGGCATTTTAAAAAATTGCTATTTGAACCCTAACCATGATTTATTTAAAAATAAATGTTCAGATTGTGCTATTATTTTTATTTTATCTGTAGTGAATTAATCTCCCAACTGTAGATTTTGTTGGCTGTGTCTGCCTGCTGTCCGTCCTTCCTCACTCTTTCCCCCTTTGCTCCTACCCTCCATTCTTTCTTTTTTCCCCTATATTCTTCTTCCCTTATTTACCTGTCTTATGGTTGTCTCCACTTTATTTCCTAAGTCCCACAGCTCAAATCCAGGTCTTACACTAGCAACTCATGACTGCTATCCTACAGCTCTAGAGCATATTTCTTAAATTCGGTCATCAACTGGGCCACGTTTAGGCTGCAAGAGTCGGTCTGCTCTTACTTAGTCCCTGTACAATGAAGTCCTTGGCTACAGTCAATAACAACATTTTTCAGATTCCTTTTTTAAGTGAGGATTTGGTAATATGGGAGGTAAGGGAAGAAGAGACTCCTTCTAAGTACTAGTTCTTCCACAGTGGGCCTTATTTTGATCTTTTGACTCCTGGGGGGTGCAATTCTAGTTTCTGTTTCTCTGCAGAAGTTCAACTAGGCTCTGTATCTGAGGGGTGCCTCAAAGCATGGATCTGAATGTCGGTCTTGACTAATAGTCTCAAGCTCTTAAATAATGTTATTCTACAGTTGGTGTGTGTGTGTGTGTGTGTGTGTGTTATTTTTTATCCCAGGTTGGGACTAAGTGGTATATTTTGTTAATGAGAACAGAGTTTCACTGTACAAGTAGAACAATCCAATCACTCAAGGAACATTTAGTCAGTGCAGATTATGAACTAAGTAGAACACTAGGTCCTGTGGGTACAGAGGAGAAATTTGAATCCTTTCTTCAATGCTCTCCTAGGCCAGTGGCAGTGGCAGAATAGACAACCTACCTTCTCCCTGACTTTGCTGCAAGTTTGACATATTCTATTTCTCCTTCATTTTGAGATTTGGTTCAGGTAGTTCAGCAAATACATGCATTATACTGGACATATGCAAAATGGTCTCACGGGTTTGTGATGTCACTTAGCTATAAACATAAAAGAACAAGGTCACGCGTGCAAATGTCAAATGACTGCACACGTTTGGTCAACATTTTCTCTTTTGCTCCAAATGTATCAGGACAACTTTTGATATATTTATGAAAATAACTGAAACTTTGAAACTTTAGTTTTTATTTAAAGAAATTAGACCTAACCAGGATTAGTAAGCAGTACCCAGATTGGCTTTATTAGTAAGAAATTGTGAAAAAAACAGTGAGTCAGTAGAGAGAAGCACCATCAGGAAGACTACCCAAGATGTGTTGTTTTTACCCATTTTTATCTTTGACTTATATTGCTTTGATAAAGTAAGGAGACAAACAAGAAGGAAAAGATAGAAGACAACCAAAATACCCAAAGAAGGAGAATGGTTTAAGATGGAGGAATTATTCCAAAAAACAAAACAAAGAGCAGAGAAGTTTATTTAGGAGAAAAAAAAAGAAAAGAAAATAAGACAAGAAGTAAGGAAGAAAATGAAATCAGAATAGGCATGAATGAAGTATTCAATGTATCAAATATCCTCCTGTAGCTCACTAGTCACCATTCAATATTTTCAAGAGAAAACATACCACTAAAACACTCATCTACTTTCAATATAAGTAGGAGGATAGCTACCAAATAAGCTCATGTCTCATTCTCTTTGTTCTGGCAAGTCTTAAATGGATTCATTCTCCTAGGAATGGGAATTATGGAATCTAAGAGTAAGACAATAATCTGGAAAAAGAGAAAGGAGAAAAAGGGCAAAATTTTCTTTTGTTTGCAAATCTAGTGTATTAATTGCATTCCTGGGAGATTTTCTGGACAGAGCCTCTGGTAAACAAATTAGATATAAACCGAAGGCGAGGGCACTAAGGTCACCGTGGTGAGGGAACATCAAGTGACAGGCGCTGGGACCCCCGATGCATGGCTTGCAGAGCAGATGTTCACAAGGATGCAGTGATTATTGAACTGGTAATAAAAAAGCATCAGCTTACAGGCAGCCACGATGGATGCTGGTAATTATAAAGCATCCCCTGGGAGGAAAATGACACAAGTCAGCCACAACTCTGCAATCACCGGGGCATAATTAAAGCTCCAGTAACAGTTGTTAATAGGGTGCAAATAAAACAGGGGAAAAACTTGAACACAACCTTTTTTTTTCCTTTTCTTTCTTTCTTTCTTTTTTTTTTCTAAGAGACGGCAAAGGGCAATATAATTACAGGGACAGCAGATTTTGTAATTTTGCTCCACATCATATAACAAAGGGTTGGGGCTATGAGGTGGACATAGATATTTATAGTATGTAAACCAGATACACCTACACAAATATATATATGTACACACACACGCACACCAAAGGGAAAAAGTGTGTTTGCTCTTTGAATATGTAGTATGTGGGGGAGAACAGATTTTTAAACAGAATGTTTATATTCTAATTTTCAAAATGGTAGAAATACAAATATGTAAAGAAAACGGAATGCATGTAAATATTTGGCCATTTCATCCTTTCCGGAAGATCTGTAGTGGTATAATGTGCCAAGCTATATGATACTGTTGGTTAAAATGGTTTAGATATTGTTAAATAAAGTCAGCAAATCACTTACAGTGTTGAAAGTGTCACTTTTTCACAGAATGCTGCCAGCCACTCCCTAACCTAAAACATTAAGCAAAACAGGCCTCGTTTTCCACCAGCTAAATCACTGAAGCTATTTGCCAGCAGATATCTGAAGAAAAATACATCTACACCCATTGCGACCCAGTTGCTTGGGCGATTGGGCAACTAACTATGCATCTGCACGTGCAATGCCAATTAGGCCTATGTAAAGAGCTATTTTAAGAGGTATGTGGGTAGTAGGATAAGAAGGAAAGGAACCCTGTTAAGTTCCTATTTAGCCATTTTCCATGAATGGATTTTTAAAAGATTGGATTTAAGGGATACAAATGCAGAAAACACATTCTACATCCTTGCACTGAAATTAATGTAAGATGTACATGAATATCCATATTTCATTGTATTTCAATAAATTGTAGGAAATAAGAGAAAAGAAATTAGTAAATTTTAGTGGAACTTCCATTTCTGGATTTTAATATGATTATAGTTAGCTACTAGGAATTTTTTTTTTCTGCCTTATTTTGGTATTCAGAGAGCTGGCCAATTAAAACATAACTAAATATTGATGTGATTTGGTATGCATTCAGAATAAAATCCATTTGAGATAGAATGCATGAAAGATAAATTCTATTTCACATATGAACATAGATTCTTAAAGCAAGAAAAGAACTGAGAGGTCTTGGCAGTCATTACCTTTGAATGCCTACTGTGTGCAGTACACCGTTAAACATAAAGAAATATTTGAACAGACAGTATCTGTCCCAATAGAAGACTTGACATAGACACAGTACATGTTAACTAATGATAAAAGGTGAAGTCTCTGGCTTCTCCTGGACCCTTGGGCCATGGAAAAATAATAAAAACTTCATGAAAGCGTTTGTTATTCCAAGAAAGATTCAGAGGCACAAGACATGCCATGGTATATGAGGGCTTAGGTACTAAAAAAAAGTGCTTATTTGGCTTTGGAGGCAGGTGGAAGGCTTCCTTAACTTGGGAATTAGGTCCTAAAGGAGCATAAATTCATAACTCTAGAACTGGAACAGAACAAAGAGGAATGGGTGAGAAAGAAAAAGGAAAATCCTGTCCTCCCCGAGGGATAGAATAGAAAACAGTGTTCTGCAGGTGACTCAGGATTCTGCAGAAAAAAAGGGGAGTCATAATCAAATAAGTGGGAAATGCTGTTTATTGTATCTCCCTCTTGGAGATTTGCAATCACATTAGCCTATTAAATGCTCTGAAAAAATCCTGCAGGGAAACTATATATCAAACTGCTTAAAGGTGTTGTTTAGTTTTGGAGTTAAATAGACTTAGTTTGAAGCTCAGCCCTGCCAAAAAGTAGGCAAGCTACTTAAATAATAATTAAGACAGCTTCATCCTTGGTTTCCTCAACTGTAAAATAGGGAGAATAATAATAATAATATCTATCTTCTTAAGTTGTTTTGAAGATTAAATAAAGCATTTCATATAATACATCTACCACAGTTCCAGGTGCATAGGAAATGCTCAAAATATCTTAGATATTATTAGAGTTAATATTTTATTACATAATAAATAAGCCAACCTGTTTAGTTTTGCTTACTTCAGTGTTTTTTACCCTTTGACTAAGGAACTATCTTTCAAAGAACATGTACAAAATCTGACAATATACTAGTGTTTTGTGATAAACAGGTTATGAAGCATTGGCCTTGTGAGAGAATCACAGAGCCTAAGGGAGATGCGTATGACTCGCTTCTCCTGTACTCTGAAGTTATTCAAATTTAATGTGGGCAGTGAGACTCAGGATGGAAAGGGCAGCAGCTCTTGAGTGTCAGAAGGATGCCCGGAAGAAGGTAAGTAGAGGAAGAGATCTGAGAAGGCAGCAGACCTGTCAACCTATTTTTTGTTTTTATAATATTTGCCAATAATTTAGCAAATTATCCTAATGGATTAATGTTTTATTTGGAAAGTTACCATATCTATTTATGTCTGTCTTTTCATTCATTCACTACATTGTCTAAATATATTTTATTACTTGCCTTTTTCATCTTAAATTTCCCAAGACGTCAAATAAAGTTTTCAAATGCATACCTCACATGGGGGAAGCAGGACTTCTAGTTTAGAAACCTCCACTTCTACTTTTATATGTCTTTTTCTTATTTATTTCTCTTCTCTCTGTTTCCCAAAGTATAGAAATGCAGAAGAATAAAGAATGTGAACAGAGTAAATTGAATGGGCCATGGGAGATGAGATTTGCCCAGACAGGTGAAATACAATTATGCTCTTTCATTTTTCCTGATCCCAAACAAAATTAAGATTAAAATGATATAACATTACTTATTCCAAAATCGCCTAAAGAGAATGATAGAATATGTACACAGTAGAATAAATATGCTCATGTGTAAAAGAGAATTTTCTTAGAAGAATATTGTATAAATAGAAACCATTTTTCTGGTATATCAGATATAAATTCAGATTTTTCTTCTTTAAAAGTAAATTTTTCCCCGGGCTCGGTGGCTCAGCCTGTAATCCCACGCCTTTGGGAGGCTGAGGTGAGTGGATTGCCTGAGCCTGCGGGTTCGAGACCTGCCTGGGCAGCGAGACCTCATCACTACAATAAAATAAAAAAATCAGCCGGGCGTGGTAGTGCGCGCCTGTAATTCCGGCTACTTGGAAGGCTGAGGCAGAAGGATCGCTGGAGCCCAGCAGGTCGAGGCTGCGGTGGCCGGGAGCGGCCACTGCACTCCAGCCTGAGCGACAGAGTGAGACTCCAACTCAAAAAAAAGAAAAAAAAGTAAAATTTTCATTGACATTGTAAAGTATTTATTAACAGATTTCAACTATTATATAAATCAGTCTCTAACAATGTAAGTTTTAGATTTAAAATGGTCCAAGGATAAAATATATTAATTTTAGAGGTGGCTTTAGGTGAATTATAACATTTATAGTGTCTCCTAAATAATGGACATCCTATATATTTCTTTTATTTTGTTTCCTCAACAGTTCAACATAAAGTAGATGATTTTGATATCAGAGATGCAAAGCCATACATGAAAAAAGAAAAAATATAGATCAGATTGTTTTCAATTTTTAAAAGTGTTTCAAGAAGTGGTCTTAAAAATTTTTTGCTCTCACTGCCTATAACATCAACTACTCAATGTATTCAGGATTCTTGCCAAGAAATTTAGCCAATTTGTCTTAGATTTCTGATAGGACATTTTTTATCACAGATTTATTTTTAATTCTTCCTCTACGGGCTTTGGGCTCTAATTTTTAAAAAATTATATGTACCTCCTTGGAATGTTATTAATCTTTAGGTTCATAATATGAAAAAATTCTTTGTTGGTTCATGAACGAAGCTAAAAGAAAATGAATAGATAACTGATGCTACCTTACACAAGTGAATCTTTAAATAATATAATATATATATAGTAGATCAATTTATTATGTATTTAAATATATAGGGTAATAAATGCTCATTCGTTCATTCTGGCCAACAAAGAATTTAATGATCATGTTCTATGTTTCAGTGACCATAGAAGTATTAAGGATATAATAATAATTAAGGCAGCCTCAATCTCAAAAACTTTCCAGTCTACTGGCATGCTTAAAAAGCAAACAAACAACATGTACCATTTGTGTAACTGCAAAAAATCCTGCTATTGTTCAGGATGCCATGGGAGGAGAGGGAGCAGGTATGGTTTGATAGCAAAGCAAAATTTTGAAGGATACCAGGGAGACACAGAAGGAGAGGGTTGTGTGTGGAACTTCCTGGCTCCTTCTTTAACCCTTTTTTCTTTTCCAGGTATTCTTAAGACAACTCCTATAGTTATGTCACCATCAGTTTCATTTATAGTAATATGATTACCATATCTATTTATTTAGCTCTGATCTTTCCCCTGAATTCTGAATTCACATCTAACTGCTAAATATTGCACCTAATATTTAATATAACATTTTACATGTTCTAAAAAAATTTATTTATTTATATTTTAGAGATGTGGGGTACAATTCAGGGTTAGGTATACAAACGGTCATTGTATAGGTAAAGTTTGGTTTTCACTTTGGTCCCCACTTCACCTGGTTTGAGATGAGGTACTGTTATTAATGAAGTGTGCTTCCTGCCCCTGCTCCCCTGGCAGGTTTCCCACTATGCCAACTCCTTTCTTATAGTATTATGATAATTGATTAGGGTCCATTTATGAGTGAGAACATGCTGTACTCAGGTCTTTGTTTCTGTGATAGTTCACTGAGTATTATAGACTCTAAATCCATCCTAGTTGCTGTAAAGTTCATAATGTTTAAAATAGAAAAGTATTTACCCATCTGCCCACCAATTTGGTTTTTCTAGGGTGCCCTGCCTTTTGAAATGGCAATTCTTTAGTTAATTCTAGATTTCTCTTGCTCTTTACATCTAATCAATCAGCAACTTTTGTTAATTTTACCTTCAAATTATATGCTGAATCTTACTATTTTGCTACTGCTCTGCCCAAGTCATCTCTTCTCTGGATCACTGCAATAGACTATCAAAGAGATTCCCTGTTTCTCCTCTTACCCTGCCCCTGTAGCAGGCAGAACGCTTCTGTCGAACCATTCACTAGATTATGGCATACTCTGGCTCAAACACTCTGAGGGCTTCCTACTATGGAATAAAATCTGAAGTCCTGAGCATGGCTTTTAAACTTCCCCATGATCTCCCTGGATACCTCTCTAACTGTCCATACTCATCTGCTACAGCTACACTGTCCTGGCAGGTGTTTCTTGAACATGAACACTATACCTTAGGACCTTTGCGCTTATTGTTTTCTGTCTGGAATGCCTTTCTCTCCTGTAGCTCTCTTGCCTTGTTTCCTCTACTCCAGACTCAGCTCAAAAGTCACTTTCTTGGATTAGCAAAAAATTAGCAAACCCTTTTCCCCCAGCAGTCCCTATTCTCTTTCCTAGTTAATTCTTCATCGCATTCTCACTATGTGGATTCTATCATGTCTCCACTTAAGCTCTGTGATGCAACAGCTCATTCTGTTTTATTCACTGCTATGTCACTAATACTCAGAAGAGGACCTAGTATATTGTAGGTGCCCAATAAAAATGGAATAAATTAGCCAGGCTCGGTGGTTCAGCCTGTAATCCCGTGCCTTTGGGAGGCAGAGGTGAGTGGATTGCCTGAGCCCGCGGGTTCGAGACCCGCCTAGGCAATTTGGCGAAACTTCATCTGTACAATACATCAAAAAATTAGCCGGGTGTGGTAGCGCGTGCCTGTAGTTCCAGCTACTTGGAAGGCTGAGGCGGAAGGATCGCCGGAGCCCAGCAGGTCGAGGCTG
>NW_007246517.1:136224-140133 GCF_000164805.1 Carlito syrichta
TGCTACCATGCCCGGCTGATTTTTTGATTTATTGTAGAGATGAGGTCTCGCTGCCCAGGCGGGTCTCGAATCCGCGCGGGCTCAGGCAATCCACTCACCTCAGCCTCCCAAAGGCGCGGGATTACAGGCTGAGTCACTGAGCCCGGCAATATAAGAAATTTTACTAGCAAAGTTTTAAAATTCCTTCCAGTCTCTCTGGTGAGAATTCTCCTTCCCTTTCTCTTTACCTCTCTCCTGATTGCCCCCTCTCTTCCTTAGGCATATTTTAGGATCTGCTTCATTTCAGTGTGTATAATTCATCTAGTATAGCAGGATTCTCCACTTCAGCAGCTCATGTTCAAATATGGAAGATTTAAGAATATATTTATAATAATATTTGTATTTATATATAGATGTATACAGGCATAAGTATATATACACATATACGTATATACATGTATACATACACACATAAAAATATGTATACATACATACACACATGTAATATTAATACCTGTTAAAAAGTACTCCATGACTTCACAGTCATGATCAAATGCTATGAAAACTTGGAGGATGAATCTAAGCTAGAGCTTGAAGGAGGGGAGAAGGCATTCAAGTAGGATCCTAAATTGATAGGCAGAATTCAGTGAGGCAGAGAAGGAAAATGCATGAATAAATGTGTGAGAAAATGCATAGAAGTAGGAGGGCACAAGATATTTGGGAAAACATTCTCAGCTGGTCAAATCATAATCTAACAGTTCTTACTTTGACAACTGAAGTTATATAGCATACTTTGCTCTTGGTCACTTTTTCCTTGCATGGAAAAAAGAATTAAATATGTTAATTATGTTTATTGTATCTCATGACATCATTATGTAGCAAAAGGCTATGGTTTTATTTAGACTATGTGTTTGAAAATCAGGTTTGCAAATCCATGAGCTAAATGATCAGGACAAATGTAAATCTTGGTTTTCTGTTCTGCCCTGATTTCAAAGGCCATTCTGTGCTGAAGGAGTTATACTGTCTGTAGTGTATTAATAACATTGTCAATCTTACTCAGACCCAAGGCCATGCCCAAGACAGTGACTTCTGGTGTGATCTGAAAAGTGCTGAAGATCTCTCTCTCAAGAAATATCTTTCCCCTCCTCCTTGTTCTTCTTGAAATTCTAGGGACAAGTCTTTTAGATTACTAATACTTTCTTTGCCAATGATTTCTTATGTCATAGATTTTCCAACTTTTGTGGCATAACAATCACCTAGAGGGGAATTGTTTAATATGCAGCATTTCTGGTTCATCAAGTGGGCCCAGAAATATGAATGTTTATCATGGTGCAAAGACCCAGAGACCATACTGTGAGAAACACTGTCTTAGAGGACAATGTACAAAGATAGTGAGTCATATGTTAGTGTGAATTCATTTAGTTAAACAACCTTCTTTCTAATAGCAGTTTCAGACTAACAAGAATTTAATAAATAAAGATGAGTGGTGAGGGATAAACTTTCATCTTAACTAGGTGTGCATTGATGGAGTGAAAGCTTGAATGAGAATACTGGGCACCTGGAAACAAAAGCATATGTGGAATATTTTTATAGTAAGTCAGAGGGGAGTGTACAGTGATGAAAAAACAAACCAAACCAAACAAACAGACAACACTGAAGATGCTTTGACTACTTCATGGCTCTATTTTTTGCTAATTTCTGCCAATATTTCTATTTGAACTATTTTATATGATATCCATCTTCTTTCTTCTGGGCATTCCTAACATTTTGTTTAATCCATTTCGGAACGTGGTGAGGAAGTATTTGTTTAAAAATTGAATGACAGTATTTTGGTATGAGAAAAAACTATAATGTGGAAACATTTTTGTTTAGTCTACTGAGAGCCAGGTGGATTTGGAAGAGATAATCATGTTTGTGTACAATAATTTTTCTGGTCAGTTCTCTGCAATATTGAAAAAAATGTTTAAAAACACCATATTCTATCTTTTATCTAATATTGTGATTTTTCTCTGCTTGGAGTTTATCAATTACATGAACACATGCATACTTCTTAAGACTTAGTTGCTACTCCAGCAGCCCTGCTTGTCAAAAAGACTTATTCACTAGTTTCCATCAGTTTAAGCATTAAGAATAATGTCTTTGGCTTGACCAGCAAGCTATTTTATTGTCTAACTAAATGTTTAATCTCTGCAGAAGCTCTTCATAACTCCCACTTCAGAGCAGCGCTAGTGACACTTCTTATTTTAACAGTGTCAAATTATGCCCAATTTATTTTGTTTGATTTCCTTGTTGTGAACTGTTATGTGTTCTCTAAACCTTCTTTCTGGAAGTTAACCCACAGCAGGGAGACACTTGTCACAAGGTGACTTTACTAGCAGTACTTTCTCCTCAGTGATAGAATTGGCTCACCTGCCAGCTTCAAATGGTTTCCCCCAAACACATAATGGCCGCCTCCCACTGAGATCTGAAGCAAACCCCTGCATCTTGGAACCCGGCCAAAATGGCACTGCTGAGATACACAAGTAGGAACTTTGTTATGTTTTCTGATGTGGAAATGGGACAATGAAACAGTGAACAAGTCTCCTTAATTTGAGATTCTTCTTCTTGGTGGATACATGTTACAATCTTAAATTGGGAGGAAAAACTACATCTAATTTAATGTTTAAAAATAGGAAAATAAATCTGAAAAGACACATTTTATAGAGAGCTGAATAAAAGTTTTTAAAATGTATAACATAGTGTTATCAACTGATACCTTATGTCATTTTGTAGCACTAGAATTTTTTCTTCAGTTGTCTATAAAATGTTTAGCTCTTTCTGTTAAATTGAAAAAAAATGAAAAAAGGTAATTTATTATCTTTAGGAAAATATTATGTCCTACAAATATAATATCTTTAATTATTATATTTTGACTTATAGTTTATTATGTTGAAATCACTACAGATTAACGCTTCATGATTGAAATTTTTGTGACCAGAAATTTTAGAATCTGAGTTTTAGAGTAGTTAGTTCCATTCTTTGGTTGTTTTGTTTCTCAACAGTGAGGATTTTCAGTTCGTTTGGGGACAAATTATAGTGAAATGCATGCACAGTTCCCATTAGTGTCAATAGAAATTATGTACAGGGATGGAAGAATAGACCCCATATGTTTATGAGAAATGAATGATTTGAAGCATCTGTGAAACATTCTTAAAGGCATCTCTATCACTGCATGCAATCCCAGCAAGATTCTGAAAAAACACAAAAATTTCTCTCATCATATAGACTTTAAGGAGTTTATCAGTATAAAGACACAACAAAAACACACTCTAGTTTTAAACAACACACTATGTTGAACATGTCTACGTGTATAAAAGTAACTTTAAAGTTTGGATATTCTTTCCAAATAACAGGGTTTTCTTTTTTTGACGCTACTTTCTTTCTCTGTGTGTGTGCATGTGCTTTAATATAGTACTAGCATTTTTATTATATAAAATTTCACTCAGAGATTATAGCATCATGCTTGGCAGATACTATTTAAGATAGTACTGGAAGTCCCAGCTATAGCAACCATGCAACAGAGAGAAATAAAAGACATCTAAATTGGAATAGAGAGAGTAAAATAGTCCCTCCTTGCAGACAACATGATCTTATGTCTAGAAAAACCTAACGACTCTAACAAAACACTCATATGATAAAATTCAGTAATATTGCAAATATAAAATCAATGTAAAAAATCAGAAGCAGCCGGGCTCGGTGGCTCAGCCTGGGCGCCTTTGGGAGGCTGAGGTGAGTGGATTGCCTGAGCCCGCGGGTTTGAGACCCGCCTGGGCAGCGAGACCTCATCTCTACAATACATTAAAAAATCAGCCGGGCGTGGTAGCACATGCCTGTAGTTCCAGCTACTTGGAAGGCTGAGGCGGAAGGATCGCCGGAGCCCAGCAGGTCGAG
>NW_007246517.1:140153-146993 GCF_000164805.1 Carlito syrichta
AAAAAAAAAAAAAAAATCAGAAGCATTTCTATACATTAATAATGAACTAGCTAGGAAAGAAATCAAGGAGGAAATTCCATTTCCAATAGCTACAAACACACATACACACACACATAGACATACACACACACATAGACATACACATGGAATAAATTTAACCAAGGAAGTGAAAGACCTCTACAGGGAAAATTACAAAACACCGATGAACAAAATTGAAAAGGACACTCACAAAATGGGAAGATATTTCATCAGGGATTGAAAGAATCAATAAAGTTAAAATGACCATACCATCAAAAGCAATCTATTATTTAATTAAATACCTATCAAATGATAACGTCATTTTTCACAGAAACAGAAAAAAACAACCATAAAATTTATATGGAACCAAACAAGAGCCCAAATAGCCAAAGCAATCCTGAGGGGGGGGGGAAATCAAAGTTGGAGGCATCACACTACCTAACTTTAAAATGTATTACAAGGCTATAGTATCCAAAACAACATGGTACTGGTATTAGAAACAGATACGTAGAATAATGAAATTGAAAAAACTACCCAGAAATAAATTTATGTATTTAAAGTCAAATGATTTTTGACAAAGGTACCAAGAACATATATTGGGGAATAAATGGTGCCAAGAAAATTAGATATCCACATGCAGAAGAATGAAACTAGACCCCTATTTCTAACCATATACATAAATCAACTCCAGATGGATTAAAGACTTAAACATGAGACTTAAAGCTATAAAACAACTAGAATAAAACGTGAGAGGATCCTTCAGGACACTGGTCTAGGCAAAGATTTTATGGTTAAGACCTCAAAAGCACAGTTATTATTGATATATGTGGGCTTATTTCTGTCATTTTAATCATTGGTTTTGGTTGTTTTGAATGTTCTTTGATTCCGTCTCTCTTTTTTGTTTGGTTAGCAGTGTGGTTTGGTGGTTTTCTGTAGGGTTAATAACATTTGAGTCTTCCTCTTCCTTATTTGTGTGTTTTCTCTAACAGTAGATTTTATACATGAATGCATTTTCATGATGGCAGATATTGTCTTTTTGCTTCCAGGTATAGAACACCCTTAAGCACTTATTGTAGAGCTGGACTAATGGTGATATATTCCCCCAACTTTTGCTTGTTTAAGAAATACCTGCCGGGCTCGGTGGCTCAGCCTGTAATCCCGTGCCTTTGGGAGGCTGAGGTGAGTGGATTGCCCGAGCCCATGGGTTCGAGACCTGCCTGGGCAGGCGAGACCTCATCTCTACAATAAAACAAAAAAATCAGCCGGGCGTGGTAGTGCATGCCTGTAATTCCGGCTACTTGGAAGGCTGAGGCGGAAGGATCGCCAGAGCTCATCAGGTCAAGGCTGTGGTGGCCAGGAGTGGCCACTGCACTCCAGTCTGGGCGACAGAGTGAGACTCCAACTCAAAAAAAAAAAAAAAAAAAAAAGAAAGAAATACTATATTTCTTCTTCATTTATGAAGGATAACTTTTCTGAATGTAGTATGCTAGACTAGCAGTTGTTTTATTCTCCCATCATTTTGATTATATTATCTCATTTTTTCCTGGCCTGTAAGAAGTCTGCTGAGACATTCACTGTTAGTCTGGTGGGGGTTCCCTTTTAAGTGACTCAAAGATTTTCTCTTGCTGTTTTTAAGAGTTCTCTCTTCGCCTTTGATTTTTGACAGTTTCACAATAATGTGCCACCAACGTCCGCATGTTCAGGTAGATCAATTCTTGGGTATCTAGGCATCTTGCTTGGGTTACAGCAGTGGCAGTAGTGGGCCCGGCGGATAGGCCTGTCCTTGTACCCCTACCCAGTGTCCATGGCATAGTCAGCAGCAGTGACTGTGGAAGGACAACCCTCTTGCTTACAAGCTGTCTGTGTTGGTGTTGGTGTTGGCTGTGATAGGCTGGGTGGGCCAGTTCCCAGCCTGCAGGTGTCTTATGGGACTGGGTGCCAGCTGTGATAGTAGCAACAGGTTAGGTGGGCCTGTCCTCAGGTCATGTGGAGGAATGCTCAAGTGTAAGTTGGTTCCTGTGTTCTTTTTGACAAATCTCCATTCTTTTTGTTTTTACATTTTTGAGCACTTTCTTACTTTTTGGCACACAAGATACTTCAGATTGACCATGTATTTCCCCGATTCCAGTTTTAGAATCAACCATTTCTCTAGAGAATGTATTTTCTTACTGGAGAATTACATTTAGAAATCAAGATCAAAATTCAGCATCCCTTCTTGATAAAAACCTTCAAACACCTAGACATAGAAGGAACAGACCTCAAAATAGTGAGTGCCATCTAGGATAAAGCCACAGCCAACATATTGCTAAGTGGACATAAACTGGAAATATTTCCCCTAAAAACCAGAATAAGACAAGGCCACCTTACTCTCACCCCTCTTGTTCAACATTGTGTTGGAAGTCTTAGCTAGAGCAATTAGACAGGAGATGGAAATCAGGGGCATCCAAATAGGAAAAGAGGAAGTTAAGTTATCCCTCTTTGCTGATGATATGATCCTATACCTTGAAAATCCAAGATAATCTGTCAAAAACCTGCTTTCACTGGTAAAAGACTTTGGCAAAGTCTTGGAGTGCAAAATAAATGTGCAAAATAAATATGCAAATATAGTTTCATTCTTATACACCAACAACACGCAGGTGGAGAACTAAATAAAAAGCACAATCCCATCCATAATAGCCTCGGCATCTTCCTAACCAGAGAAGTGAAAGACATTTACAATGAAAACTACAAAACACTGCTCAAAGAAAGACAAAGACACAAACAAATGGAAAAATATTCCATGCTCATGAATAGGAAGAATCATCACTGTTAAGATGTCCATCCTGCCACAGGCAATTTACAGATACAACACAATATTCATTAAATTACCAACATCATTCTTCTCAGACCTGGAAATGACAATACAGAAATTCATGTAGAAACACAAATGACCATGAATAGCCAAAACAATCCTTAGCAAAAGAAAGCAGGAGGTATCATACTTCCAGACTTCAAATTTTACTGTAAGGCTACAATATTCAAAACAGTCAGGAGTTGGTACAAGAACAGGAATATGGATCAATGGAACAGGATAGAGATTTTGGAAGGAAAACCTCAATTTCTTAACCAACTCACCTTTGACAAAGCCTCCACCAACAACCACTGGGAAGAAGAGAACCTATTCAGTAAATGGTGCTGGGAAAACTGGCTGACCACATGCAGAAGACTCAAACAGGACATCTACCTATCACTGTGCAAAAAACCCAACTCTAAATGGATCAAAGATCTACATGTAAAACCTCAAACTATAAGAAGCTTAGAAAACACAGGAGACACCTTTATAGAAATTTGAACTGGCAACCAATTCCTGGTCAGAACCCCAGATACCTATGCCATAAGACATAAGATAGAAAAGTAGCATCTCATCAAACTGAAAGGCTTCAGAAAAGCCAAGAAACCATCAAGAGAGCAGGGAGACAGACCACAGACTGGGAAAAAGTATTTGCCAACTGTATATTGTTGGGAGCCGGCCGAGGAAGTCTGCTTGATCATAAGAATCTTGCAGACTGAAGATCCCAGACCGCTAGGTGAGTCCAGGAGCTACGACCCCATTGCCTTCCATTTTACAATTGCCAACAGAAACTTGTGTGCTGGCTAAGTATAATACAATGAGACTTGAGGCTAACTTTAGAAAATCATTGTTCTTGTTTTCCACTTCCCATTGTGCGGTTTGGCCTTTTCTATATAGGATATAATTAAACTTTGAAGTACGTCAAAGAGGTTTTTTTCTTAATCAATCACAATATACAAGGAATTTTACTAGAGTTTAATAGCATACATGAATTATTAGTATTAAAGTTAGAAAATATGATTATAAGTGTTTAAATATAGAAGAAGTTAGTATAAGAGTTATTACTGAAAGGAAGATTGTGTCAAGTCAGTCTTTTAGCATGAAGGAATGTGCACCTGGTGGTTTCTTGCTGAACTTTGTTCCACATGGAAGAACAGAATGCTGTGCATGGACTACCTCAAGCCCCAGGCCCGGAGATTGCGATAGATTGTTTAGAATAGGGATTAAGTTTGTTTTAGCTTAACGTTTGCTTTAATTTTAAGTTTTAGATGGTGAAATAGCAGAATAATAATATGTATTAGTTTGAGTGTTTAGGATGTTAAGTTTAAGTTTAGGATTTAATATATGATGAAGAATATTGTAGTATGGGGATTGGGGTATTGATTAATGGAATTTGTATTGTAAGTTGTAAAACAATTATGGAAACTCGAAAGACTGCTTTTGAGGAACATTGGTCAAGCATGAGGAAGAGGAGGACAATTTTGTGTTTGTTCTTCCTCATGCTTGAGAAAATAGCTGCCAGGCACGGGGGCGCCCCCTGTGCACCTGGTTTTGCTCACGTCTTGTCCATGTGAATTTTTTATGGTGTACTTTGTAAGGATGACTTTGCAGAATTTAGGGATAAAAGTCCCTTGTAATATTTCAATAAATGGCATCTGCTCAACTCTGAACAGTTGTCCAGTCTCCCTTTCTTTCTTCCAAGTACCGATGCCATCCCCACCTTTGGGAACCCCTGGACTCCGCTGGAGCTGGACTCCGGCAGTATATCTGACAAAGGTCTAACATTCAGGATCTACAAGGAACTCAAATGTGCCAAAAGAAAAAAAAAATAGAGTCCACAGACACATGAAAAGTGCTCAGCCTCACTAATCATCGGAGAAATGCAAACCAAAACCATATTGAGATACCACCTAACCCCAGTAAGAATGGCCATCATTAATAAAACAAAGAATAGTGCTGATGAGGAAGCAGAGAAAAGGGAATGATTCTACATTGCTGGTGGGAATGCAAACTAGTGCAACTTCTTTGGAAAATAGTATGACAATTTCTGAAAGAATTAGAAATTGACCTTACAAATGACCCAGCAATCACCCTACTGTGAATATACCCAGAAGAACTCAAATCATTCTACAAACAAGATACTTGCACAGGTGTGTTTATTGCAGCACTATTCACGATGGCAAAAACATGGAACCAACTGTGCTGCCCATCAAAACTGGACTGGGTACAAAAATGTAGTACATATAGACAATGGAATATTATGCAGCCATAAAGAACAACAAACATGGACTTCACAGCAACTTGGATGGATTTAGAGTCTATCATACTCAGTGATCTATCACAGAAATAAAGAACAGAGTACCACATGTTCTCATTCATAAGCAAACCCCGAACAATTAGCATAATACTATAAGAAAGGGATTGGCAGTAGTGGGATACTGTCAGGGTGTTGGTGGGGAGGGGACACAACATCAGTAAGGGTACCTGATCTCAAACCAGGCAAGGTAGAGGCCCAAACATTACCTGTATGATTGAGACAGGAGATAGCTAGAAAAAGGTTAGGCAGACAGACAGGCGGGTCCTCTGGTAACAATGTAGTGAACTCTCGGCAGGCCTCTCAGGATCAGCATTGGTAGACAACTCCCTGCAGGTTTTTCAAGCTAGAGTTAAGGTACTCACTGTTGGGATTGAAAAGCAACCAATCAGCACATCATTAGGTCCCTACCTTAATAATGGTCAATCAGAACAGCAACAGCTCACAGCTAGTGCTAGCCAATCGACTTGGACTTGGGGCTATAAAAGCACCAGGTTTTCGGCCTCAGATGGGCACCCTCTTCAGGCCCCCTCCTGCTGTGGGATCTTCTCTGTCCTCAATAAATCCTGCTTTCTCACCTTCCAGCTATCCATGTCCCTCATTCTTCCTGGGCATGAGACAAGAACCTTGACCCTGAAAAGCTGCAACCTGAAGAACTGCAGAAGATCATCACAGTCAAAAAGCCGTGCACCCCAGAGGCTGGCTTGCCAGCTGAGAGAGCCAGCTGAACCAGGAGAGCTGCTGGAAGAAGACGAGACTCCAAAGCTGAGGCACCCAGGGGGCTAGGGTTGCCAGCCTCCGCCCCCCGCCCCCACGACCCTCTCTGGGGCTAGCTGGCTGACCCATTGAAGCCCAGGCTGACCTGAAAAGTCTGCACCATAATGACCACTTGTACACCTAATCCTGAATTGTACCCCAAATCTTTTTTTAAAAAAGAAGTCAAGATCTGGGTGCTGGGTGTGCTTATTGCTACTGGGTGTCACTGTGCCTAGACACCCAGTAGCAATGATAGTGCTGGGAATATTTTATGTATACTAACATATATATCTATATTTCTGTATCTACTTATTGGTAATGTTAAAATAAACATGAATTTATACTAGTATCTATGGCTCTCATGCAGTATAACAGGGTTCATTCAGATCCCTCCTCTCTCATTGATGTGTAATCTTTTTCTTGAGAATCTCGCTCCCACTTCTATAATTTATTTAGCTATTTGTCAAATAAATATATAAATTCAAATAAGTAAAGTGTATAGTATTTATAAAGTAATTTCATAATTACTAACCCTGTCCCCTGTAAGAAAATAGAGAACAGTGGTTATGTGCAGTTCTTCATCTTTGGCTTTCCAGTGCCAAGTAAAATTACAATTTCCCAAAGTTACTCAGGTCAGCTTCTTTTTTTTTCTGACTCTAGTGAGTCTATGTCATAGACATTTTTAATAGTTAGATTTACTCATTACAGTTTGCATTCCATCCTGAATTCTTCAACATTGTACTTGATTGTTTAAAAAATTTGAATACGTATGTTTATCGCAGCATTGTTCACAATAGCAAGAACCTGGAAACAACCATGCTGCCCATCAAAAGAGGACTGGATTAAAAAAATGTGGTACATATACAGATGGAATACTACGCAGCCATAAAAAAGAACAAAATCATGAATTTCGCTGCAACCT
>NW_007246517.1:147139-179167 GCF_000164805.1 Carlito syrichta
CAAATATCTGTCGGGGGATGGGAAAACACTTCTTATCTACAGGGTGCCTGAATGAAACGTCATTGTACACCTACCCTTAACTGTACCCCACAAAACCATAATAAAAACTACTGATTAATGAAAAAAAAAAAAAAAAAAATTTGAATAAAGTGGTATGTAATTCTATGTTCTTTCTTCCCTTTTCTTGCATTGGGATGAATTATTAGTTATTCACTTGAAAACTTTATTATTTTCTAATCATTATTTTTCTCAATATTTAATATAATAGTGGTGGGTGGAGAGAGGTACATTCGCTGGTTTTTTGAGTAATGGGGGGGTCCAGATATAATGCTGGGTCTAGAATATCACACTTTTACCATGAAGGAAGTTCCTTCCCTGCTTCTTCTTCTACTTCAGATGTGGCGGGTTTCTATCAGTATCTTTATGCTAGGATTCTGATACTCTCCCCATTGCACACTGAGAGGAGATGTTTTTTAGGGGAAATGGCTTTAGGAAGGTTTAATAGTTGCTTCTGTTTTTCTCCCCCAGTCAGCACCATGGGACAAGATTTGTCAGGATTCTTCTAGGCTTTCCTTCTGAGCTTCCTAGAGTGAAAACCTCCAAGCAGGTGCAAATTCCTTTACGTCTGTGACACCTTTGGGGTTTTGCACTCTTGCACTAGCCCACACTAAGCCCTTAATATTTGTTATAAAATTTCTAACTTAATCTTTTTTACCAGCTTATATAGTGTTTGGAAGTGTCTTTCCTAGTTAAACAAAGGCTCTGTTCCTTTTTCTTCCTGGCCTGCCTCATCTGGTAAAGATAGAAGCCCACTAGCATTACTGAGGACTGATCAGGCTGCTAGGAAGTGACTGGAGAGAGCTGGATTGGTGAAAAGAGCAGTACACACCCTGTCTAGAATGTGAACACACCCAGGTATTTTGCCCATCCGTCTTTGGTGTCTCGCAAAGATTTTGGGGCTCCCCTTCATCTAGAAGTGTCAGCAAAACCCCATGTTTCAACTTTAGTTCTGTTTTCTTGGGAGATCTTTACAATATAGTAATTAAAATAAACTGTTATGGGATAGATGGTCAGGCTGATCAAGTTTCTGCAGCTCCTTGATGCTTGCTTCTGTCAGGAAAATAACGTATTCATGCTTGATATCTACAGTAATACCAGGTGAGTATAGTTCCCAGATCCTTTCTTCTTGGACCTTGGGCCAGATTCTGAGATCCAAATTCTCTATAAACTTTAGAAGTCTTTCTAGGAACATTTTGGAAGAGTAGAAATTCTTTTTTTATCTTTAGGAAAGTTGATGAAATAAATGTTTCAGTGTTTCTTGGTCTTCTTTGCATCAGCTATTGTTAAGGAAATATGACATCTCATGCTGATGTACTTATTTGAAATGTGGACATAAAACTAAAGGTATTGCATATTTTTTTCTATTCTTTTTCTTGGCTCTTGTCTTAACTTATCTTGTAGCTCATGACCAGAGTCCTGCATTATGTTATAGAACTTGGACCTCAATACATCATAGAGGTAATTCTTTTTAGTACTTAAGTAGCTTCTGGGGCTGACTGGTAGTTTCTTTGGAGGTGTTGGTGGTAACTGTCCTCACTTGTGCTGTTGAATCTGGATGGTTACTTACTGTTAAGTAAGATGACTTTTACTGGTTGATTTGGTAATTGAAAGTGGAATCTAAAAAAGTTGAACATACAGAAACAGAAAGTAGAATGGTAGTTACCAGGGCTGGGAAGGTGAGTGGGGAGATATTGGTTAAAGAACATAAATTTTTAGTTAGGTAGGATGAATAAGTTCATGATATCTATTGTACAACATGGTGACTACAGTTAATAATGATGTATTGTATACTTGAAATTGATAACAGTAGATTTAAGTTTTCTTACCACAAATAAATTGTAAATATATGAGGTAATTCATATGTTAATTAACTTGATCTAGCCATTCCACAATGTATACATATTTCAAATCATCATCTTTTACACCTTAAATATGTACAATTTGTATTTTTCTATTAAAATATATAAATAATAGGAAAACAGTTTTCTCTGAGGAACAAATTTAGAGGAAAAAGAAAAAAAAGAGAAAACATATTTGTCATTTCTTTTTGGTTCTCCATTTTACCATCCTCCAAGCACTATTTTGTGCTATTTCATTTAGATCTTGTAGATTACCATGTAGAAACTTGATGTCTTGCTTGGTAGAAGATTCATTGCCTCTTGTGGAAAAGACTGCTAGATGCTTATCAAAATCTGTGTGTATTTCATCTTTCCAGCCACCCAACTGTCTTCCTTTGCAGTTAGATGAAGCTATTTGATCAGGTTCTAGTGAGTGAAAAGTGAGAAGTCATCTATGCCATTTCTGGGGTCAAGGCTTTTAAGAAGAAGGTATGCATTCTTTATGTTCTCCTTATCTTTTCTGCCAACTGGATGCAAATAAGAGGATTTAGAAGACTAGATAGCCACAAAAGTGGACAGCATCTTGTGCACTGAGTTATCACGTAGTAGGGAACAACCTGCTAACTAGAAATAGACCTGTTTTAAACTGTTATTAAGAATGGCTCTACTATTTTATATGAGCCATTTACCTTTCATTTGTTTTTTCTCCTACCCTCACACATATCCTTGAGATCTTTGTTGCCTGGTTAATCTTGCTCTTGTACTGCTTCAAGCCAGAGTTATTGGAGACGCTGCCTAAGAAGATAACTCTCTTCACCATTCTGAGCACAGGGAAAAAATATCAGACTAAAGTAGCTCAATTTTCAGTTGATAGCAGGTAGCATGGTGATTGGATTTCTTTGTCTTTGGTGCCTAGTTAATTGCTTTCACTTTTATTCAATGGACACATCCATGTTAATTTTTAAATTGTGTTTTTGCTGTCACTTATTCCTATAGTTCCTTCACCATCACCCCAGCAAACAATCAAATATAGACTTAATAATTTTCATACCTTTCCAACTCATTTTCACCATGCCTGAAAAAAGGACAATAAAATTTAAAACTCAACAGTGGTCTCATGGTAGTCCTTTTACCAAGATCCAAGAAATCAACGAAAAGATAGCAACCTGATCATTACTAAGAACATTGCAGTTTCACACTTAGATGATTGCTTGAGGCACAATTATCCTCCCACCATTATCCCAACCTCTGTCCGACACCACACACACCAGGGAATTCAATAGTGTGCTTGTCTTTACTCCATACAAGTAATCAAATAATTATGAAAAATGTTGAATATTATTCCCCCAGGTACTTTTTATATATATATCAGGTATGTTGGCATATTCTAGATTCTGAGAGGAACTGCCTGAATCAAAAATCTGCTTTAGTTGGTCTATTCCCATATTAATGCGAATAAAACTTAAGTGTGTTACAACTGTTCAAGTCCTTAAGTTCCAGCATTTTTCATAATAATATTGCCATTACTACTTGTCTTAATTTATTTGTGCTACAATAATAGAATATATGAGATTGGGTTATTTATAAGAACAGAAATCTACTTTCTCATAATTCTGGGGGCTGGTAAGTCCAAATCAAGGTCCTGTCAGATTCAGTTGCTTGGTGAAGGCTTTATCCTCTAGAGGGGAGGAACTCAGTGTTTTTGCATGGCAGAAGGGGGAAGGGCAAGCTAGTCAAACACTGCATGAAGCCACTTTTATAAGAACCTTAATCCTATTAATGAGAAAGGAGTCCTTATGGCCTAATCACCACACAAAAATTCTGCCCCTTGATTTCATGATATTGACAACACCTGAATTTTAGAGGAACATATTTAAACTATATCATTATTTGTAATGTTTTTGGCTTGCACATGCCTCATATCTCTTTTTAAAAATTAAGTATATTTTTTATTAACTGCCATAAAACTGGACTTTGTTCTGTAGACCCAATTTGACAATTTTTATCTTTTAATGGGAGATTCAGACTATTTAGTGTAATGACCAATTTGGCAGATCTTATGCTTTTCTTCTTACTTTATGTATTAATTTAACCAATTTTCTTCTCTTTTTCCTTTCCTCATTTTTGTTATTTAAGTTGTTATTTATTCTATTTGCTCTATTTCATGATTCATTTGGAGATGCTTCTATTATTTTCCATTAATTCTTGGTTACATCCCCATCCCAGCTCTTGTATTCAGACACATATTTTTGTACTACTACTTGGAAACAAGACACCATTTCATTCAGTGGAATGCTCTGTTTTCCTTTAATGTCTCACTTCTCCATAAAGGCACAATATTGAGATAAGTTTACTTCTTCCATCCTTTCCTGTTTCAGCCCCAACCACATTTTAGAGCATTCATTTCCTCCTGTCCTTATCCCTACCCCAATTTCTAAGTTTCAATAATATAGCTTAGAGGTTCTTTTTTTGACTTGTGTGTGTGTTCTATTTTCAGTTTCAAAAGACATAAAGACTACTCATATAACATATTCTTGTTATCTTACATATCTATTTATATCTATTGATTTATTATTTGAAGTTTATTGTGCATTATAGTTCTCTCTCTTCATTTTTCATCATTATGAAATCTGATTTTTTGGCTCATTTGTATTTGATTAGAGTTTTTATTTACTTATTTGTGACATGGGGGACATGGGAGACTGTCTGATTTATTGTATGCCTAAAATGGGCTTCCTTCTTGATGTGCAATTAATTTCTTTCCATCAGTATTATATAATGGACATCCTATCATTTTGTAGCTTGAAACGCTGCACATGAGAAGTCTGATACTTGTCTGGTTACATTTTATTTAATGGTAATCTCTTTTCTGTCTTAGTGTGTGATTTCAATATTTAGACTTATGTTTCAGTATTTTTTCTAAATATGCCATAATCCAGTTAAAAAGGCAAAAAATGGTAAGATACTTAGTAGTAAATAAAACAATAATATGCAAGATCCATGTAAAAAACAAACAAACAAACAAACAAAAAAACAAAAACAGACCATTAACTGGAAATACCAAACTACCATACCTGGAAAGGAATTTTTCAGTATTTCAGAGAAAGCATCAACATTATAGGTATCATTGTTCCTAAGATAGTCTATATGTTTAATGACATCCAAATTATTTATTGGCTACTAGTCAAGCTAATGCAAAAGATGTTTTTGAAGAACAAATATGCATGAATAGTCAGGGAATTTCAAAAGGTGAAAAGTTATGGGAGACGTCAGAACATAGTATAATGAATATACACACAGATCAATGGAATAGAACAAATATTCATACATCAATAAAAATATAACAGATATAAAGGTAACGTTGCATATCAATGGGGAAAATGTAGCTTATTTACAACGAGATGTTGGAATAATGAAACAAACATCTTTAAAAATTGTTCATACCTTACCTCCTTTCTTTCAACAAAACACATTTCAGACAGATTAAAAATTTAAAGAAAAATGTTGAAAGCATTAAGTTGTTAGAAGAAAATAGAGACTAAAATATATCAGTGAGGAAGGTTTTTTAAATGCAACACATAAATAGAAGCCTGAGAAATTTGATAAGTTTGCATTAAAATGTGCATGAGAAGAGCATCATAAACACATTCAAAAGACAAATAATAAACTGTGAAAACATAATTTGTAAGCATATATTATAGGATAAAGGCCAATGTTCTTAATATGTAAGGAATTTATCAAATTATAATAAAATTGCCAGCAATGCAATAGTACAATGAAATTGGAATATGGATAGATAGTTTGCTGAAAAGATGATCCATATAGTGCTTAAAAAGTTTCTTAAAAAGCTTAATCTCATTTATAACAATGCTATTAAACCTATAATGAGATATTGTATATAACATCTTATATATGCCAATGTATGTGAGAGTATGAGGAAATAGTCACTCTCATAGATCGCTTTTTTTTTTTTTTTGAGTTAGAGTCACCCAGACTGGAGTGCAATGGCCCCTCCCAGCCACTCAGCCTCTGCCTGCTGGGCTCTGGCAATCCTTCCACCTCAGCCTTCCAAGTAGCTGGAACTACAGGCGTGCTACCACACCCGGCTAATTTTTGATTTATTGTAGAGATGAGGTCTCACCAAGTTGCCCAGGCGGGTCTCGAACCCACGGGCTCAGGCAATCCATTCACCTCGGCCTCCCAAAGCGCTGGGATTACAGACTGAGCCACCGAGCCCGGCCATAGATAATTTTTGAATGAGTCTAAGTTGGTGTAATTTCTATGGTGGGCATTTGGCAACTTGGTATAAATTTAAAGTATACATATCTTTTGACCTCTCAATCCTACTTCTAGAAATGTCTTCTGCAAATATATCCACACAAATATCACATGTACAAGACTATTATGTATAACACTGTGTATTGTAACAAAATATTAAAATCAACCTAAGTATCCATTAATAGAGTAATTAAAAAATTATAATATATTCCTACAATGGAACCTTATGTAGTCATAAAATAACACATTTTGATATATGATATGATGATACAGATGTATTACTAAGTGAAAAAGGACGATCCAGAAAAGAGTGTATAGCATTATATATGCATATATCTTATGTTTGCCTGTATATCGCATAATATCTCCTTAGAACAATATGCAAACTGTTAAAAGTTGTTGCCTCCAGCCAACTACTTGGCTGAGGAACGGTGATGAAATAGTGTATTACTCTTCCAGGGTTGCCACAATAAAGTACAAGAGACAATAAACAGTTAAACAATAGAAATTTGTTTTCTCACAGTTCTGGAGGCTAGATGTCCAAGATCAAGGTGTCAATTGCTTGGATGTTCTGAGTCCTCTCTCCTTGGTTTATGGATGGCTACCTCTTCACTGGGTACTCACATGTTCTTTCCTCTGTGCACAAGTATCTCTTTTGTAGGCTTAAATTTTCTCATAAGAACACCAGTCAGATTTGATTATGGTCTACCCTAAAGCCCTCATTTATCTTACCCATTTTGTTGAAGGCCCTATCTCCAAAAATGGTCACATTCTGGGGGCTAAGTCTTCAACATATACATTTTGTAAGGGACACAATTAAGCTTATTGCCAAGAGTGACTTACTTTTCACTATATTCTCATTTATCCTTTTTGAACTTTGTACTATATGATGTTATCCTCTGTGAAAAATAAATAACTTCAAAAACGATCCTGTAATAAAAAATATCAGGCTGAAAATTTGAGTTGCTTATGGCCCACTAGAAAAGAGCTCAATGTAATTTGGTGTGACAGTTAACTTGGATATTAAAGTAAACTTGAATACAGATGAGTGTCAGTTTAGGCAAATATATGCTTGAACTCATAAAAATATTTATTTTATTAAAGTATTTACTATATGTCTCCTTTAAATAGAAAGCTTTCAATATGATTCACTTGACAGACATTTTTGGGAATATTTTATTGCATACAGAGAATTACACCTGAACATCTTATTAATTTAGCAGTTTAATACTGCCAAAGTAGTATAACACGATTTTCATGTAGAACAATTTTCATTCTTTGACATTCTATTCTCCTTTGAGTTACATAGGTTATGCATCTGTTTAACAGTGAATTCACTCTTACATCTGAATAGAATTTAAAATGGAATGAACAGAAATACTCTTAATGCAGTACCCATAAAAAGGCAGTTGTATATATTACTCACAGATATTGCATAGTTACTATGATAATCTAACAACTATATGCTTCCTCTGAGGTTTTAAAAAACAGTATGAACAGCTATCTTTCTGGGTTTAGTATAGTCTTGTCTCCAGACAGAGGGATGTGTGGGCAGTTCTTAAGATCTCATTCAGCCTTGTGATTACCACAGGAACAGTTAAAAGAACACACAAGCTATACTGTTGGTGCAACTTGATATATGATTTGGAATTTTGATAAAGTTAGATATCAGACAGGCTTCATTTATTAAAATGATTTGCTTTTAAAGGTATGTGTAGGATCACACAAAATGTTAATGAAAAGAATATGTCGTCAGAATCTAGTCCATAAATTGCTGACTTTCCATAATAGTTCTTTGAAACCTAAAATATGCACTGCTATGTGAGGAAGTTAGAGAGATGTCTGTGTTATTAATATTTAGGACTGGTGTTATATCAAACCACAAATTAACCAGCATTTTTCACTGGAAATATGGTTCGTGAGAGAGCAGAACTACAGATGCTCTTTTTAGATATATTATTTTTAGGATAGCTAACTATGAAAATATTCATTTGTAAATAAAGCAAAGATAATTTCTCTTCAGGATGGGATACTTGTCCTCCAAGAGACTAGTTTTTGAGTGGTGACAGTCTCATGGAGTTCCTTTACCATCGTATAAAGACATGGCCCATCTCTCCCCCAACTCCACTGCCGCCTCATACTTGACAAGAACATTTATCTATGCCATAGTGGAAAGCTAGATTAAGTGTTTTGACAGTAGATATAAATTTGTACTTAACTCGATTAGTTGAAAAAGTCTACATGAATTTTAGACTTAAGAAGGAAATACTGGCCGTTTCTTTTGCCTGTGCCATCTCTGGCATGTCCCTCTTTCTTTTCTCCTTTCTTTCTCTAGTAAACTGTATTTGAAAACTTAAAAAAAAAAGGGAAATATTAACTACAAATAAGATCACAAATAATGATGATTTTAGTATATGTTGATTCTAATATGGAACATCTAATGACAGAGTCTTTGTTTTTGAGAAAATTAAGTATTCTTTCCCAAAGCTTCTGAAATCATACTAAATATCAAGAAATCAACTGAAAAGTAAATATAAAATAAATGTCACGTTTCATTAAATAACACCACTACTAGAGGATTATTACACTGTTGCCTTTTTCACTACATGTTGCAGCCACACTCTATGTATTAGCAACGTCTATTGTGTAGGCATACTAAAATCTCTCAGGTTAGTGTATGTCATATTTCTGGTGTTCTTCAAATGAAAATAATTTACAAGATCAAACACTTCAAAATGGTACACCTGATCATTGGTGCAGCATAGATAAGGCCCAAACTAACATGTTGAGGTACAACATATACTCTTGTGGCAGTACTATAATTTCTAATGTGTCCCTGCCACTTCAGGTAATGGAAGAACTATATTTTGAGATAATATGTGCTATAAATTAGGTGGTGACCATTTGTTCCTTCATAAGTAATATTTGTCCATCTGCTGACAAACAGCTTATGAATACAAACAGCAGATTTCCCAAATGCCTGTTGAGAAGTTTCAGTGCAGTATTTGTTGTGTCATTTTCTTCACTTACAGAGATTGCTCTCAGAACCTGCTTGTTGCAGCGAGAAAGGTAAAATGGGAACTACCACCCTATTGGTGTGTGTGTGACTGAGAGAGAGAAAGGGGATGGACTATTTTTTTTGTTTTCACTGTGCCTTTCATTTTTCCACTGGCTTGGTGCTTAACTCTCTGGAAGCCATGATTGCCCTCATCTACCTTCTCATCTCTCAAGTGCAGTTGTGGCGTCCGGCTTCCAGTCATGTACACATTTTCTGTTGGCTGTTGCTCTTCTATTGGCTCTGTCTATATCTTCTCCCTACAAACATGCAATTTGGACCTCCTTGATGACTCGAGGACATCCAGTTCTGACTCTACACTTAGCCATATGTCCTAGGGATTTATCATAACTCAGTTCTGGTCAGCAACAGGTGACAGTTATTTAATAAAGATTTTTAAGGGTTGAAAATTTTTAATTTTGAAAATTCATCAGCATACTGTCTGTGAAAGCAAGAAAAATTTTCCCAGGAGTCATCACGACTGTGAAAATGGTCTTGGGAGGATACTTCAGGTTTGTTTTCTTGCAAGCTTTGTGACTGATGTTGTGATCTTCAGCAAGCTTTTATCTTGGCAACTGGAATAATATGGCAAAGTAATGAAGGTGGGCAGGCATATAATCAGTGTGAATTCACTGAGTTTCTACCATATGGCCCTCTGCTCTTGTAGGCATTATCTTACTTTACCCTTATAACCATCCTGAGATGAACATCTGACCTCGTTTATGCTAATAAGAAAACTGAGGTTCATGGAGTTGATGTGATATATTTAAAGCCATAGTTATTAAGTAACAGCTCAGGACCTCCACCCCAAGTCTGGATTTATATTCACATATCTTTTTCATTACATTAAAGGTGATTCTGAAGATTCAAAACAAAAGCACAAGCAAAAGAAACAACAATAACAACAAAACTCATTTAAATATTCTAAAAAGTATCTAGGCTACGAGCTTTAGCAGAATTAGAAATAAATTTACTTTTTGAGTAAACCTATTCCAAGGATGCACCTGTCAAAAAGATTATTTGATCTTACACTTCATCTGCTGCCTGGGAAAGCATGTTTTAGGTTTTCCTGTATTTCAAGATAACAGGCTATTCTTCAAGTAATTCTTTCTTCTTGTGTCAAGTTCTTGGCAAGGAACTACATTCAGTGGCTGCATCAGAGTCAAAGAACTAGCAGTTACAACAGGGTTTCTGGATATCCTGATCTCACTTTTTCTATCCAGTGCGGTTAAATTGGTATACTCTTTAGGTAGCAGTACTCCTCTGAGCACCCAGAGCTCAGCATGCAAAGAAACACTTTGAGGCTGAGTTGTCTGAGTCTGTCCTACATCGAGTCTCAGAAAAGTTGATTTTCTTAGTCATAACAAGAGTTTATTTTAAGGAAAAAAAAAAAAAATCCTGGAAGTTGGACTAATTGTGTAGTTTTATTTTTATTAAGGAAGAAAGTAAACTTCACCTTTTTCTCTGCCCCTATACCATCAGCTGTGTTTGAAGCAGATTTTAATGTTTTTACTGAGGTTCTACCTTCAGAGAGCAGCTTTCATCACCAGGCTGGAGTCCTCGTTCAGCAGTTTTAGAGCAGTCAGGGGTGAGGCCTTCCTGCTCCCACAGTCCCATTAATAAACGGAGATCTGGCTCTGCAGCCACCGGCCACAGCTCCCAGTACAGCCACCCATCCCAGCGCAGTAGTAAATCAGCCCTGCGTGTTTTCCTAATTTTAGGTTTGGTCTAACTTAATCCATCTAATAGGAAAAACATCTGGTCTAGTTTTACTTTTAATCTGTTCTTTACATCAGGAACTTTATCACCCTGGGACCAGTAGTAACAAGAGGTTGGTTCTTGTACCTGGGCATGACAACACGTGGTTCAATGCCTAATAAGGGTCTGCTTTCCATTTATGCCTTCCAGTCCTTTATAGGCCTTAATTTACAATAAAGCATTGACATCACAATCAGTTTGGGGTTGTAAATTCCCCAATTAGTGAAAAGTCTGTGTTGTGACACATTTTGGGTCAAGGAGAGCTAGGTATATAATCTGTGGGGAGGTTTCAAGTTATTTTTCAGTATGAAATTTGCAAAGATCTCGATATTTAACAGCCTTTTTATGAATCATAAATATTCTAAAACATTGTGTCTGAGTTGCGTTTTACCTTTATATGGCTGTATTAAGGCATACAAAATATTATTTTAAAAGATGTTTGAAAATAGCTTGGAGGAAACAGTAAAACACTGTCATATGGAGTCAGTTTAGTTTCTGTTTGTGTAAGGCATTCAAGATAGCACAGACTATTTGGTTCTTTTGGAAGGGCCATAAAGTGACTCGACTTTAACATTTTTGACTAAAGTTAAAAGTGGTTTAAGTTTTAGGAATCATTTAGATGAAAAGGGATCAGGGGTCATTTAGTTTCCCAGATAGCATTTTCCACTTTGTTTTTCTCTTGACATTCATCTCTGATTATTTTTCTGTTCCAAGCTCTTCTCCTCCCGGATGTCCTACCTTCTAGAGCATTTTCTCTCTCTTGTTTCTGAGAGAAATTTTGGTGTAGTGAAGATGGATTTTCTGATTGAGCTGAGATCAATTGTTGCAAAGATGTCTAGCACTTCACTCAGCTTTCTACTCCTCTGAAATGGTTAGGAAATCATGGACAACATGAGGTAACAGGGGACCTTATAGGAGTTAACTTCAAATAGCCCCGGGCCTAAAAGCTCTTCCCAAATCTACAGTATGTTAGGGGACTTTAGCTCCCCAAAGTAATGTAGCTGTTTATGCACTCCTGCCTCTGAGTTCCTTTTATCTGGGGCCCGAGGAGGAGCACATAAGCAACATTACTTTGGCAAGCAGGAATTAATTATTGAAACCAATTATTGCATCTTTCCGATGACTGCAGTCAGTCCTCAGTGAGTTGACATAAAAAATACTTGTCTCAATGGCTGTCTCTGTGAAAAGAGATTGAAATAAATCAAAAAGAAAAGGGACCGACTTTCGATTTGGTGCCATTCTATCTCTAAGGATTTCTCAAAAACTTTACTAGTTAGGAGTTGAAAAAAAAAGAAAAGAAAAAAATTTAACTTTTATTCTATGGATAAAAGATTATGTTTCCCATGTAATAAAAGGATTTTTCTCATATTGTAGAGTATTTTTTTTTTTTTTTGAATTTCTGATATGGGTGACCTGTTTAAACTGATTTAGCCCTGCCTGTGTTGGTGGTTCTAGCTGAGGGTAAACCAATATCTCTTGAATTTACTGCCTATATTCCTTGCCCTTGATCTTTGCCAGGAATGTCCTCTTCTATTCTCATTTTTAAAATGATGAAAATATTGGAGATTTACTTGGCAGGTACTTTCTTTTTTTTTTGAGTTGGAGTCTCACTCTGTCGCCCAGACTGGAGTGCAGTGGCCGCTCCCGGCCACCGCAGCCTCGACCTGCTGGGCTCCGGCGATCCTTCCGCCTCAGCCTTCCAAGTAGCCGGAATTACAGGCATGTGCTACCAAGCCCAGCTGATTTTTTGATGTATTATAGAGATGAGGTCTCTCTGCCCAGGCGGGTCTCGAACCCGCGGGCTCAGGCAATCCACTCACCTCAGCCTCCCAAAGGCGCGGGATTACAGGCTGAGCCACCGAGCCCGGCTGGCAGGTACTTTCTAATGAGCAAGGTAGATGGACATACAATATACCATTAACATATATTTTAATATAAAGGAATAATAGGGGTGAGCAGTCAAAGGGCCTTTCAAAAAACAGAGTTTCACCTTATGAGTAAGAAGAGTTAAAAGGGAGCCTACTTCTACGAGTTTCAAGGTGGGCCATCAACTGCCCTTTTAAATCATGAAACTGATTCACCATCTCTGAGAAACATTGATTTGCAAGGGCTTTACTGACTGGAGATAGTATATATCTTAGCTCATTCAGGTTGCTATAACAAAATATCATAAACTGGGTGACTTATAAACAACAGAAATGTATTACTCACCCTGGAGACTGAAAAGTTTAATGTCAAGGTGTTGGCAGATTCAGTGTCTTTTGAGGGCCCCCTCCTCATAGATATCTCCTTACTGTGTCCTAGTAAGGAGCAAGCGTTTCTTCACGGTCTCTCTTATTAGGTATTAGGGTACTAATCTCATTCATCAGGGCTCTGCCCTCATGACCTAATCACTTGGCCCACCTCCACGTATCATCACACTGGGAGTTAGAATTTTAACACAGGAATTTCGGGAGATACAAACATTCAGACCATGGCACATGACACTTAGAAAAGAAAGAAAAATAGAGTCCATGACCAAAATATATACTCATTCCCTTTTGAAAATCTACCATTGGATGGCAGACAAAATTTGAAGCTCTCGACAAACTTGAGACCCTATAGACACCTGTAACTTCAGGATCTAGGAAGTGATTTTGAATCAAATATTAAGAGAAAGGCAAAGAGATTCCTAAAACTAGAGAAGATTCACTTGGACTGGAAGGAGGAAGAGAGATACAGAGTACTGATGAGAGTAGAGGGGTAAGTAAACTCCCGAGAAAGAAGCCCCACAGCCTGGACAATTGGTATGACCCCAAAGAAGGAAATGTACACACAGGCAGTCTTATAGAAATGCACAGGCAAAGTCCCTAACAAGGAGCCCAACTGGTCCAGAGACCCTGGTAGACAAGAATGAGAGACAAGTTTACCACAAACTATCAGCCATAGCTCCCTTCTTACATGGTCTTTTCAGAATACTCTGTCCTATGTTAGTCTCCTGGAACACTAACTAGCCTTGAGGAAGAAGACAGAGAGTTCCCTCAAAAAGTAAGATTAAGTTTCTGGTAACTAAGTAGAATCAAGGATAAGGCTTGAAAGAGAAATGAAGTTGGCTTATAGAAAAATAAGACAATGTATATTTCTTGTACTTGGAATTTTTGGACTGTGATTTTTACCCATTTTAAATCCTGTCCTTCATTCATACTGTTTCAAATTGTCCCCAGATCTCTGCAGTTCTGGACTGGGCTATGACTTGTCATCCCCTTTCTGCTGTCCACAGGGTTCTACCTTCTTTGTTGCTCACCACTAGCAGAGACTGTGGCACCTGAAAATTATTGCTATGTAATCTGGATTCTTAACAGAAATTCCAGGAAGCTCAGTTCTGGGCAGGATATGTAAATTGATGGAAAATAAATATTCTTTCTTGGAGTCAAGAGGCATTATGAGTAATTTAATGTTGGCATCCCCTCTCCTATCTGGTTCTCTCTGGAGTCAGTGGCAATGATTAGAGATGAGGTTCCATCTTTCCCTTTAGAACTGATGTGGGAATGTCTGATTTTACATTCTTTTCACTCTAGCATGAATTGTAATTGTACTGAATGGACATCTCTGTTCCTGCTTTCTCTCTTAGAACTCAATTATTAATACATGTGTAAAATGTATAGATTTAACAAATATTTAATAACTTCTGCTATCTAAGATACTGCTCAAGTCCTTGCCCTAGAAATGATAGGTATAATAACGCAAAATAGTGAACAGAGCAGGGGAGAGGCTGAGTGAAGAGGTAAGATGAGTGATCAATATGTGCTGAGTTTGGAAATTACCAAAGCCACTGCTGGCTCACTGGCATTAGGGGGTTGCAAGAGGCCAGATATCAGGGTAAGAACCCATAGCAAGTTAAAATTTCTAGGGCTGCACATTTATTTGAATGCTGATGTATACAATTATTCAATCAATTGCCATGATTTCATTTTGTTGCATTAACATTTTCCCCAAAACCTCCTATGAAAAAAAAAAAACACCAAATAAAACTGTTGCTAAGGTTTTCTTTATTAAGAAAGGGAGTCAGAAGCACATCATTTTCTGCATTTGGAAATTCCATCACGTATTTGATATCTTGCTCAGGTTCTTTAGAAGGAAACCGTGAGAGAAATATTTGGGGGTGTGTCGTTTTTTAAGTGAATGCTCTCAAGAGAAAGGTAGGGAGGAAGTAGGATATGATACGGAAAGGATCTAAACAAGGATATATGTAATTGTCAACCTGATTCCACAGGGAATTCAGGAACATGAATTGTACCATAGATATAGCCTCTTACAATTAGTTAAGGAGCTGTCAATTGTACCCCTGTGTGAGTCAGTTATTGGTTGTGAGCTGCTCATTCCGTGTTGTGTTTTGTGTGAGTGAGTGAGTGTGTGAAGGGGTCAGACTTTCCCAATGAGGTGGCCCTCATTAGGGGAAGGGTAATTCTCCAGTATTCACGGCAGCTCACACTGACCCAATGAAGGGGATCTGCCCAGGGAATCAATGACATTCACTTCATTTGGAATTTTTCATTTTTAACATCTTCAATATTTTTTAAATTCTAAATTTAAAGTGTTTAATTTAAAATTAAACTAATATCTTTAACATCTTCACAATTAATATATGAAATATGCATTTCATATTCTAATATTTTGTTCAATAAATTTTTTAATAAATGTTTGGTTTTTGGAGTTTTGTTATACAATATGAATATCAATTAATCCTAAGGCTAAGTTATCTTATGGCAAGAGATGCTAGCAATAAGTTACTGTCTGTATTTTAGGGATTCCCTCCCTAGCCCCATTCACTGAGAAAATAGTTAAAGGGTATGCACTTTTAAGAAAAGAAATGATTTTATTCTATTCAAACGTTACAAGAGAATGAAGTGATAATCCTAATAAACAAGGTGATAGAAGGATATGAGGGAGAAAGTAGAATTGACATTTAGAAAAGAACAGAGTAGTGACAGTATTATAAGTAAACCATTTGGAGCTTCCATTTTACATTTGGAGATTAATACCAAGGTTTACAAATGACTGGGTAGCTTCAGATGCCTTATGTCTTGTGAAAGTCATCACTGAGTACTGACCAATAAGTATGAGAAAATGCATACTAGTGAAGTGAATGGTTGTTTCTTATGAACAAGTAAGAATGAAATTTAATCTGTTAGAATTAAGAAAGGAGGGGGGAAAAAGTCTTGATTATAAAAGGTCATGCATCATCATGAATTCCTGACTTAGTTCTCTACTCTCACCTTAATGGTCATTTGGATTTATACAGGAAAATACAAAGTTTTGGAGGCTGAAATTGACCATTTTCCCTTTCAGTGATGACCAGGTATATCATATGTTTTGTATGTCAGCTACTGTTACTGAGGATATGAAACTTTTTTAAATTTGCAGAAAGATTGATTCCATGTTGTGAGGGTTAATGCTTCCTTACTGACTGACTAGGAACCATTTGAAGAGTTTGAAACTTGTTATTTTCACATTGGTACTGTACATATGTCTCCAGAGTGTGGGAGCTTCATAAACAACACATTTTGATCTGAGCAGATGTACTGCATCTCTAGAGGTTAGGAAGTTCATTATTACAGACAGCCCACCTAACATTCATTTGTCGAGACTCCATTAGGTATATTAAACTACTATACAAGACTACTGAATGAAAAGTGTATTTGTTGAGCAGTGGGGTATTCACATCTCCTCAAGAGTAGGAAAAGTTTAGTCTCAATAGCAACGGACACATTCAACTGGTATATATTTATAATATTGACTACCATGTGGGTACTACTGACAGCTTTTACTGGTTCATCAAATAAATGTTGTCTAGAAGCCACAATAGATATGATCATATCTGTTTTTAAATTCCAGGAAGGGACTAATTTTCTTGCCCTTATAGGGACAAAAGGAAATATGGAAGTAGATGAGGATACATGATATTCTTATATGCTTTTGATTCATGTTTTACCTATGTGGTCACTGCTCTAGCAGAAATTATTCTCTTCTTCCAGAAAAAAAAAAATAAAACCTACTTTAGGATTAGCTGGACAGCAAATAGCATCCCTTAAAGAAAAGGGCTTAAAGTAGAAATTATGAAATAGCTTAAATTTATCTCAAATGAAATATGACTCCTAGGATGGCGATCGATTTTTAGTTGAGAGGTAGTGAATGGAGGTTAAATCTTGAATTCACACTTTCCCTTGTGATCATCAAATCAGCACTCTTAAATTATCTTCCTTAAAGGCTCAAGTCACTTGTTGTTTTATGCTTCTCCCATGTCCCTGGTGCTAGTATATTAATGGTCTTTGCCATTTGTAGAGTAGCAAGCTGCCGGATCAATAAGCGTGCTTAGCTGCTTGCCATTAAAATTGATCTGTACTATCCTTCCGATTGACGTCATATCCAGCTGTAAATATCATCAAGTAAGCTGTCAACTCATTTTCATTATGAGTGTTTTTCATCTCAAAAGATAGACTTCAGTTGGACAGCATGTTAGAATTTTTCTTCATTACTTCTGACAGTTTCCCAATAGCAACAAGAGCATCTTTAAAGAAAAATCAGGATTGGCCAGTAACTTTTAAAATGGAGGGGAAACTAATAACAGCAACAACAACAACAAACAATAAAGACAACAACAAAAGAGAAATACCTTTGCAGGCTGGAATATCAGAAATTAATGTGAAAATCGAAAGTAACAAGACTTGGATGTCCTCTTTTACATGTGAACCAGGCTCAGGACACCTTTCTGAGAATCTGTAAAGAAAATCCTAGTGTTATATTCTTGAAAAGACACATTTCCAGAAGACTTAACATTGGGACTTCAAAGGAGCATTTGTTTGTGTAATCGTTGATCAAAATTCTCCCTGATAAAAATTCTGGTATTATCTGCAAGACATCTTAAGAATTAGTGCCATGTGGTGGTGAAAATACTTCTACCTGGATGTCCATCCAGGTGAACATTTTGGAAAGATCATACATTTTCTAACAAAATGTCACACTTACTTCATTAGTTGGGTTTTAATGAATATTCCTCTGTCCTCATCCTGCGGTACAGTTTCTTAGGCTTTTGTCATCCAGCTAATATTGAAAGTCTGAAAAGAGAAGCGACACTTATTGTGGATGATTTAAAGCCCATTCATTGCTCTAGGAATTTTAAATTGATATAAATATAATAGCATATATGTATATAATTTATAAACAAACAAGCATAAAAATACATACAAATGCACAAAAATTGGAGAGCATTTTTGGACTGTCAAGCAGTATGATTATTTGATCTGTGTTCTATTTGCTACAGAAGTATCATTATTCGATTATTTTTCACATTAAGATTCAATTTTTTACTGAAAGATATTACAAGACACATTTGTATGAAATGTATAACTAAATTTGTTGCAAAATATGAGGTTGCAGTCTGTATACTCCATATATCCTATAAAGTTGCTATTGAGAAATATCTTTTAGAGTTAAATGCCAAGCAAACTGCTTTTTATGAGTAATTAGAATCTTTTTCTTTATGGATAATGATAACTGATTATATTTCTCTTTAGTTTTGGCTTCCAGGAAGCTCGCAATTAAATTTGAAATGATGCAACCAACTTAAATAATCTAGAGAAATAAAACATAAAATTAAATAGGTAACGATAGCATATATGTTCTTCATACATGCATTCTTGGTTTTCCTTTTTGTCATTCTACCATGTTGGAAATGAGAAAATGTGTTACATTTTTCTGAAAGTATTTGTGTAACTTATTTAAGTTCACCTGCCTGGAAGGTAGTGGAGTCACTGCTCAAATTCCTCCTATGAAGTGGAGAAATAATCTCTGTGGAATATTTATTTCAGAGTCTGATATAATTTAAATGATAAGAATAATAACTTCAAGTCTTATCTATCTTTGTTTACTAGTGCTAGTGGCTGGCAAAGAGTAAGTACTAAAGAAAATTTGTTACATAATTGAAAGAAGAAACAGAACAAATAAGTAAATAAATTATAAGTAATAAAACAAATAGATGCCATATAATAAATAACCTGATTATGTAATTAATATGATAATATTTATATAATGACATAGTTTGGCTTTATGTCATTATTTGGATTATTTGTATTACACACTATGTTTAAAGTGATACATACTTATTTATGAGCATTTCAAAGGTTATTCTACATAAATTATTTCACCAAATTTTTACAGAAGATCTGTGAAATTGATAGCTAGGAAACCAGGCTCAGAATTATCATGAAGTAATTAGCTGAAGATGGTGAGTAGTGGAGTTGGGATTTGAATCCCTATCTGACAGTGGAGCTCATGATAATATGAAACCATGCTGATAAATGATCTCTACCTAATTAAAGCCCAAGATACTCATGAGTGGGATCCACATTTTATAAACCTACCCTACTAACCTACAGCAACATGTCAACATAGTTTATCACCCCTTCTTCCTTGAGATACTTTCTTCACTTGGTTTTCAGGATCCACCTTCTCTCAGATTTCTTCCTACCTCACTGGTCAATCCTTTTGTCACTTTTGCTGATTCCTCCTCTTTTCTCCAAAGAGTATAAGGTTGATGTGCCACAGCGCTTAATTTTCGATTGTTTTCACTCTGTCAATTCTTCCTGCCTTGGTTATCTCATGCAGTAGCATGGCATTAAAAACAATTTCTGTATCCAGAATCCTAAATTTATATATCTCACATGACCTCTTCCTAACCTCCGGATTCATACATTCAACTGTCTACGTTATATTTCTATTTGGATATCTACTGGGTATCTCAAACTCAACATGTCCAGGTCTGAACATTACATATTACATTATGCATTTCCTCCGAAACTTGTTCTATGTCAGTTTTCCTTATCTCAAATGAAGATAACACCATCTTCCCAAGTGCTCAGGCCAAAAACCTTGGTGTCATCCTTCTCTGTCTTGCTCTCTCTCTCTCTCTCTCTCTCTCGCTCTCTCTCGCTCTCTTTACCTCTCTCACCCAATGTCTGCTACATTAGCAAATTCTATTGGCACAACCATCTAAATATAGCTAGAACTGTATCACTAGACCAATTCTTTTTGCCTTGCTTGCTGCCTAGGCTTGAGTCTCCAGTATTCCTCTTGTGGATAATCATGGTAGCTTTCTGTCTCTGCTTCTACTCTTACCTCTTAAAATCAGTAGAGCAGTTTTGGAGATCCTTTTGAAACGTAAATAACATCACACCAGTTCTTTATTCAAAGACCATTTAATGGTTCCCTGTTTCACTCAAGGAAAAAGTCAGTCCTGACAGTGGTCTACAAGGCTCCACATGTCCTGGCCCTTCATTTCATCTCAGACATTTTCTTTTACCGCACTTACCCTTCTTGCTGGTCCTTTACGATGCAAGGCAGGTATCCATTTTAGGACTTTTCTCTGATTGTTCCTTCTGTTTGGAATAAGAACATTCTAAATACCGTCTTCCCAATGAGGTTTACCGTGATTGCCCTGTTCAAAACTGCACCCTTTCTCCTAATTCCCATACCTTGATCTTCTTTTTCTTTTTCCCACCTGATTTCTAATTTTAAAAATTTTGTTTTCTATAGCATCATGCTAGAATGTAAATTCCACAGGGCAGAGATAGTTGTCTGTTTTATGTATCAATCTATCTCAGGCTCCTAGAACAGTGGATGGGTCATAGTATTTGCACAGTAAGTAGTTGTTAAATAACTTAATTCATATGCAAGAATTTAAAGTGCCTTTTTGCAGTTACTACAGGTTCACTGTGAACTACAAAAAGAATAAACAGCAACTGACTTTTTATGATTACAGGCAAGTCCATATCATACCCTGCCTTAAAGGCTAAACCAGAGAAGTCTGTGCTGTAATGCCACATGCTCATTTGACCAAATAGTCCTTAAACTGTTAAGTGCACATTCAAGCATGCCCTCTTCTCACCACTTTACATTTTGCCACTATGTTCATTAATTCTGTAACATAGATCTAATAAATTATAACACTACTTATTACAAATAGTTTCTGCTCATGTTTTAGCCAAGGTAACAGCTTGTTTACAGATAAGACACAGCCAAAACAAACAGGATTTATCTTACTGGTATTCATTTTCAATGCCTTGACTCTGGAAAGGCACCAAGAGTAAGGACTATATTTGTTAGAAATCAGAGTCTTATATACATATGACTTTAATTTTTACTTTGCTACGTTTTATGTCACTCCTAACTAATAGGTTATAATTGGCACATGATCCTTCATTGACCATTAGGAAGCCTACTGAACATTTTTTTTTAATCAACACAGGAATATTAAACACATTTTAAGTAAAAACATAACCCAATAGTACAAATATATTCAATTAAATGCACTTTAGTTAGCTTTTTTCACCTATATATATTGTTTTAAACTTGAATTTATAAAGTTTAATTTTAATGTTTTTTCTCCAAACATAACTTTTGCTTGTTAGCCAACCATCTATTTTGTTCAATGTGGAAGCATTGAGTTTCATAAACAATGTAATCTGGTAACTAAAAGAAACCTATTTAAAAAGTAGGGCACAACTTTCTCTTCGCAATAGAATTTTCATTCAACTGAGTGCATTCATTTCCTTTCATGCATCTGAGAGAGTTTCCTCTTTAACCATGAGCAGAAAATAAAGTGATTAAATTTGCAATGAGTATAAAGTAACCCATACTTCAAGTCATTTTTGTAGGTCTGGAGCACAGAGCAGCAAAATCTTAGTATTTTTCTGAATTTCATATAGTATTTTTAAGAAAAAAAAGTTTGAATTTAATTTATTCCTTTTATTGTTATTATTTTGCTTTCTCAAAAACAACAGGTATTCTCTTTTAATGAGTTGCTTAACGTTCTCTGGTCTTGATTAACAATTTAGATTGCCTTGGGTTTTCAATCTGTTTTGTGAGTTCAATCCCCTCTTCCCAAATTCTATGTTCATTTTCCTAGGTTGATTTGACTCATTCTCAATTAATTAATTTACAATTAATTAATTAATCCCTCCTTGACAACTGCCTTAGTGGCATCACAACTCATATTAATGGTGTAGTGCCCGTTCTAATTAAAATCAATATGTAGTTCTTAATGACATAGCCTTATCTACTAGAGATAGTGAAACACTAGCTGGAAAATATATTCTGTTTTTAAACCAAGGTCCATATGACCTAATACCATTCGATAGTACAATTGCAATAAAAATATTTATTTTGTATCTTATAATATGACTAAGATTATTTATATGCCAGCCACTATACAACCTCATAATCAATACATTGACTAGAAATTGAAATAACATTTCTCTTTTTTAATCAGATGACTCATTCTCTCTCCATATATGTTATCCAGTTTAGATTTCTAGCAAATGTATGCATTCATTCAAATGCCCTCTAACTGGCAAAACTTCAACCATGATGTAAATTCTAAATTTGGTGCAATTATTGGTAAATTTGTAAAGTAAGGATTTTAGCTTAATAGAATTTTTAGTTCTATTTGCGAATCTGAAACTGACCTGAGATAACATGCTAGGAGGAGACAACATTACTTTTGTATCCATTCCTACTGGAGCAGCACTGAAAAAATTTTATAGTGGGCTGGCATAAAGATTAAGTTAGAATCCCCTTCCAATTAAAGAACTGCTAGTTTATTATACTATGTTATGGCAGAGAAAGCAGAGAGCACATCTGATATTAGTTGAAATTTGGCATACAATTTTATATAATGTGGGCTTTGTCCAACTAACAGTGGTGATATAATTTTTAAAAGATCTTTAGGAGCATATGCATTAAACTGAAGAGAAGCTATGCCTCCTTGAGACAACGAAAGGTCTAAAAAGTGCTCTCAACAACTCAATTTTCTAGAAATATGTTGCTCTATGCTTCTTTCTCTGACCTACTCCCCTTGTTAGCTTTATAATTTCTCCTTTTTCTCTTTGACTATTTATGTATCATGTGAAACAAAATCAAAATCTGTATAGATGCCATTACAGTCTATATAAAGTCAAGCAATTAATATTCAATCAGTGCTTAATTTATGCAAACTCAGTGTTGAAAGGCTTATAAAATCCAAAGAAATTCCTGTTCTCAAGGCACTAACACTTATTTTCTTCTCAATGTCTATTTCCTATTTCTAACCAGTCAGAAGTGGTCCATTTTAATCTTTTTTTTTTTTTTAAACAAACTACCCCATTTTTCTTGTATTTATTTCATTTGGATGCTTTCATTTAGGTTTCTTTTTGATGGTTTTTCATATTACACTTACATTAACTCTTGCCACAATATTTCGCTCCAAAATTAAGGTTTTTAAAAAGGTTTTTAGTCTAGTCTCCTTAAGCTATTGAGTAACGTAACCATTGTCTCATATATAGAATAGCTAGATTATATCTTTTTTTTTTTGAGTTTGAGTCTCACTCTGTCGCCCAGACTGGAGTGCAGTGGCTGCTCCCGGCCACCGCAGCCTCGACCTGCTGGGCTCCGGTGATCCTTCCCTCTCAGCCTTCCGAGTAGCTGGAATTACAGGCGTGCGCTACCACGCCCAGCTAATTTTTTGATTTTTATTGTAGAGATGAGGTCTCGCCTGCCCAGCCGGGTCTCGAACCCGCGGGCTCAGGCAATCCACTCACCTCAGCCTCCCAAAGGCGCGGAATTACAGGCTGAGCCACCGAGCCCGGCGCTAGATTATATCTTATGTAGAATAGTGAAAACTATTTCAGTACAGAAGCAAAACAAACAGACAGACATTAATTCTGTAATGCATCTGTGAGACGCAATTCCAATTTTCCCTTGAGAATCTCTCGTTACACAATAGAGAGAAAAGCACCTTTCAAGGGAATAATCTAACATAGGAATTTCTCCTCATCCATGCCAATATTAATCTTCGCTGAGGCCTATATGGAGGATAATTCTCCTAGTAAATCTGGCATCCAGGGTAGTTTGTACATTCAATGACATGTACTAAAACAGCAAATCAACTTTTTAGGTATAGAAGACTCTTGGGCTTTCTTTTCTTAATCAGACTATTGATTCTTTTGCCCAATTGCTACTTCCACTAAACACTGTCTTGCAACTCTCGCATACACTATTCATTATTAAAACCAGCCACTAACATTGACTTTTGACTTGTAAACTCTGAAACACTCTGAGGTCTATCTTAAGGTACTGAGAATGATCATTGAGATCACTGATCTGGTGCTAGCCTATATTATAAAAATAGTATTCTTAAGCCAATGTTACCATTCCTCGCTCTTCTTCATTGTTTTCACTTAGTTGCATAAATGACAAGGATTTACATTTTTGAAGCTTAAAAAATAGAAGGAGATAGTAAATAATTCAAGAAATTTAAAATTATATACTTTATTGAGTTGTCAATGAAGTACCTTCACACCCTGTTTTAGTTCTTTTTCTCAAAGGCAAACTTTGTTCTTGGTCTTTTATGTGTCCTTCCATAATCATAACAAACTTTGAATATCCACACTTATATCTATATCTATTTTTCTTTAAAAATACAAATAGTCACAGATTGATGCATTGCAGTATTACTAAATAAATTTTTATGCTAAAAAGTAATTGTTTAAAAATTCCAAGTAATTTATGTATATACTACCCCCCTCAAAACTGTAGCACATAAACTTCCTCTTTCTTAAGTTTGAGCTACTCATAGGGTCTTTGTTCTGAAGAGTATAGTATGGAAATTCATCTCATTCACAACTGTATACAATATATAATTTTATATTTATTAAGTTATTTACTCTTTCCATCCATTTTTTAAGTATTTAAAATGTAAAACATTATTACTTACGGGGCTAAGGAAAAACAATTTTAAAAGTGAGAATTATTACTTTGGCTTATAAATATTATTTCTGGTCAGGCTTGGTGGCTCAGTCTGTAATCCCAACAATTTGGGCTGAGGGAAGTGGATTGCCTGAACCCGTGGGTTTGAGACCAGCCCAGGCAACTTGGTGAGATCTCGTCTCTACAATTAAAAAATAAAAAAAAGCGGGATGTGATAGCGCACCTTAGTTCTGGCTACTTGGAAGGCTAAAGTGGAAGGATCACTGGAGTCCAACTGGTCAACGCTGGGGTGGCCATGAGTGTGCCACTGCACTCCAGCTTGGGTGATGGAGTGAGACTCCAACTCAAAAAAAAAAAAAAAAATCCAAAAAACAAAACATATATCAATTAATCAATATATATTATTTCTATGATACAGAACAGAAAAAACGGACAGAATCTACCTCAGTCAGGTGATCAGGTGATCAGGGGTGATAAGTCGTGTTGATAAGTCATCAGTGATCACATTCATAACATATGCCCTTGATATTACATGATGAAAATGGCAATTTACCTCTGTGGTCTTCCTCTCCAAATCTCTCCCAAACCTCTGTCTAGCTATAAGAAGAACATCAGATAAACCCAAATTCCAGAACATTGCACAGAATATCTGCTTTTTATTCCTCAAAACAGCCAATGTCATCAAAAAACAAGAGAAGTCAGAGAAACTGCCACATAGGCGCCTCTGGCCTATGAAGATTTCATAACTTAATGTAAGGTGGTAGCCTGGATGGGATCCTAGAACTAAAAAAATGACACTTGGAAAAAAAATAAGAAAACCTAAATAAAGTATAGAATTTAGTTATTAAGAATGTATCACCATTGGTATTAGTTGTTACAAAGTACTGTAGTAATTGGGTGTGAATATATGGAAACTCCGTAATATTCTTGAAATTTTTCTGTAATTCCAAAATTATTATTTAAAAAGTTTATGAGATTTCTTTTTAAATATCCTTTGTGTATGACTGCATGTTACCGGACACAATAATTTGACCTCAAATCAACAACACAAAATAGTTACAATAAACTGCAAGTCTGGGATGTATGACTGCTGGACTAACATCACTTAACATGTCCAAGGGTAGGTGAATTGGTTTCTAAACAGGAGCACTGAGCTTATCAGGATGATCAGACAGAGACAGAGGTGACCTTGGAGACCAAACCTACCTAAGAAACTAGCTGCAGAAATGGAGGTATGTGGAAAATGGTATCCAGCAAGAAGAAAAGGATAGAAGTTGGGGAGGGCCTACAAGAAATAATTTGGAAATTGATTAAGTGAGTAGAAGAGGACCAATAGAAATGTCAACTTGTTTTGTGCCCTTATAAATGCTGCTCCCTCTAACTGAAACACCCTACTTTTCCATTTTCTTGAACTTCCTTCCCTTCTTTGCAATTCAGTTCTGATATTACCTTTTTGGGGAAAGATGTCTAACTCTCAGAGTCCTCCGATGTGTCCCCCAATGTGCCTCCACGATCCCCTGAACTTTTGATCTATTAGAGCAACAGCTCTTTTGATTTGAACTGTGTCTGTTTATATGTGTATCTCCTGCACTAGTCTGTGAATTCCTTTCTGGTAGGGACTCTGCCTTTTTTGTTTGAATCTCTGTATATTCCAAGCCTAGTGCAATGTGCAGTCGCAGTAAACACTCTCTATGCTTGCAGAATAGAAAGACTGAAAAAATGATGCAGGGCACCATCTTGAAGCCACTCAAGTATTTGACAGGTTATCAACAGAGGAGGACCTAGATGCTAATATTTTGTGATTCAGTATAGACACCATGAGCCATGAGGCAATCCTCAATTAATACATTGCATTATTCAGATCCTAACACTTGACCTACACACAGTCTGCAAACACACAGCAGAAATCAGATCTTAGGGAAATGAACAAGTGACACAAATACGACAAATTGTAAAAAAAGTGAGACTTCAGAAGAAAGGACAAAGAAATTAGTACTTTGTTTCTTTAGGGACCTAGAAGACAAGGCAATTTAATAAAAATTTTCAAGGCTAGTCAAGGAATTTCCATCTGTACTGACAGCAGAAAAGAAAATTAACTCAAACTTGACTGCAAGGAAAAATTACACATCAGTTACAACTGTTTATCTTTAAGATACATTTAGGGAAGTGGTCAAACAACTATATTCAGGATAAATTTTATCTACTGGAGTTAGTTCTCACTTAATCCTGTAGGAAGTTAAGACAGGGAGCTAAATGATTGCTGCAAAATGCTTTGTCCACTCCTAAAATTCAATGATTCCATTGGTGAGAGTACATTTCTACTTATAACATTCATCCTAGAGATGTGTGATTCTCAAAGTAAACTTTAAGATAAAACATTACAGTTTGGATCATCCCAAATGATCTTCTCTAAGTTGTTCTACACGCTTGAACCTCTGATGGTCATGAATCACTGCTAATCTCTTAGAAACATATTTCTCCAGATAATATCAGTTTCTCTCAGAATACAAAGAGGAAAGAACTGCATTTCTTTTCTGCTTCTGCTGAGAATAAATGTAGACATTTACTTGAGACAAAAGAAGTTAAGATCACTTGGGGTTGGTTATTTGGCTCATAAGGAGGCAGTTCTTTATGTATAACTCCCCCTGCCCCACCCAAAGCAGCATCTGGCTTGTTCCTTGAAGTAATTGTGTGTTCAGACAAAACTTTCCTTACATTTTTCCCTTACTCACATTTGTCAGTCACCACTAAACTGAACAAAAATCAATCTCCTTTGTCAGCCTGGTAACTTATTCTTTGATGATAGTTTATAGCAGTCTCTGAATGTATGGTACATTATAATGTGAATACATGAGAATATTTATTTCAGGTGTTATTTAACTAGTTATTAAAGCACTAGGAGTTTTACAACAGCCAAATAAATTCTGTTGTTATGCCTTTTCAAGGATTATGAAGTCTGGTCTAAGCAAATGCAGAAGGAAAGCTCCCCTTCTTCTTTTCTATTTATATCTGTATTTAGATCTCTGGAAGAAATAAGTCTGAAAATTTAAAAACAAAAGACAAGATGATCACATTCAAGTTTTCTGTTAACCTTGTAGCTCTGACGTGCAAGTAACAAATTTTCACATGAAAAACAAACCCTCACAACCACTACCATTCTCCTTTTGTTAAAAAAAAAAAAAAAAAAAGGCCCCAGGCAAACATAATCAACTATTCTAGGAAAAATTTAAAATATGTATGCAGCCATAGGGAATTCCAGGATTTGAGTGGAAATACACATTTCCAACTGCAAGCTGCCGTTAGGGTTACAGTGTTCTGACCACTTAGACTGAAAGTGAAAGAGGCATTAATTAAGTAATAACGATCAAGGTATGGGGCATTTCCTGGGGATTAATGACCAACTGGGGGAGTTGATAGCCCACAGTGCAGCCAAGGGCCATTAATCCCAGCTGGTCATCAATTCCTGGGTCCTGTGTTATAGTCATTATTGCTATCATAAGCCAAAAATGAAAAGCAAATGGGTCTATGGATTACTTTTATGGATGATGCAGTTTCAATTGGTATCTACAGGGCATTCTTGGAGAATGAATGCTCTGTCCATGAGCCAATCAGGTGCTTCGACACTCCATTCTACTTAGGATGCTGCCTGGGAGGAATGGAGTGCGAATGAGGTGGGCAGCCAACGGTTGAAAAGTTTCAGGTCTCTGTTGACATTTGAGAGCTATCGAAACCATAAAGATCACATGGAGGAAGATTCAGGGAAAGAAAAGAAAATGTGCGATATAGTTAGGTGGGTGTGTTTTCCTGGGGATGCCCCAGTTAAGTGCCTTTATTGTAAAGTGGAGAAAAATCATTGGATGGTAATGAGACTCCTAGAAGACAGAAAGTGCCAATTTGCAGGAGGAAAAGAGAGAGATAAAAGGATGGTATACTCTATTGAAAAAAAAAAACATACATTAAAAATAAGGAATACTGAGGGACTGTCAGCCTACAGTGATCAGGTTGGACAGATAGAAATTAATTATATTTGGTTTAAGAAGCTGCTTCTGCAGCCTTGGTCAATTTTAAAAAGCACATTAGAAGATATCTCAAACTGACTTTCCAATTACCATGGATGACAGCAAAGTGCATTGAAACAAAACTCATTTTAAATGGGTAAATGCATTCAATGCTGACTGACAATATTTTCAAAAATTCATAAATTTAGTTCCTGGTCAAGCTATTTTGAAAGAGATTCTGAGGAGAGTTGACCTCTGCTAGAGGAGAACAGTATTAATGGGAGCCCTCCCCCATCAAATTAATAACCTCAAATGCAGCGGGACAGTGTGTGTCCATGTGCAACATCAGAGGATGCTGGGAGCAAGGAAATATTGAATTGAAGAGTGATTTTATTTTTTCTAGAATTTTAATTTTAATTGAAGAAAAGTATTTTTAAAAACCAATATTCAAATCCACATTTCCTAGTACTTTATAGTGATTTAGAGGTGAGTTTTCCAATAGAGACGTGTAAGAAATAAGGAAATTGGACTTCAGGCAGTTATTTTCTACAATGAACAGACTTTCAAAATCATATATATATATATATGTATTTTTTTTAGTGAAGAACTATTTGCAAAACAAAACAAAGTACATCATGTGTTTGTGTATACATATACTCTCACAAATGTTAAAGCTAGGTTCAAGAGAGACTAATAGAAGTCAATGGCAGAACAATAAACAGAACCTTAGTCTCTCTATGGCTCAATGGTAAATATTAAAGCAAATTTTGTTAAATACAAATGGTATCTTTTTTTCTGTGCTGTGTTTTTATCAGCACCATTTTTTCCCCTTCTGATCTATGATAGCAAAGGTAGAAGGAAGAGGATTCATTTTTCTGATGGACATTGTCCTAGTTCATTTAGCATTGCTTTAAAGGAATAGCAGAGACTGGGTAATTTATAAAGGAAAGGAACTTCTTTGGTTCACTTTTCTGCAGGCTATGCAGGAAGCATAGAACCAGCATCTGCTTCTGGTGAGGGCTTCAGGCTGCTTCCACTCATGGCAGAGGGCAAAGTGAAGAGTGTGCACAGATCACATGGTGAGAGAAGAAGCAAGGAAGGGAGGAGAGATGCCAGGCTTTTTTTTTTTTTTTTTAAACAATCAGCTCTCATTCAAACTGATAGGGTGAAAACTAACTTATCCTAGAGAGGTCATTAATCTATTCATGTGAGATCTTCCCCCTTGACCCAAGTACTTTCCACTAGGTCCCACCTCCCACATTGGGGATCAGATTTCAACATGAGATTTGGAGGGCCCAAACAAACCAAACTACAGCAACGCATACATTATAATCTGAATTCAGTTACCTTTGTTTGGCTCCTCATTATGCAGGAAAGAATCAACCTATGGGTGATAATCCATTCAAAGAGAATGAAATTTTCTCAATCCGTCCAATTGGAATTCCCCATTGAAATTCATCCACTGAAATTCTTCTCAATTCATCTAGTATTTCTTCTTCACATATGTTTGCTCCTTAAGATGGATGAGGGAAATTCACAAAGTAATCTGTTTGCATCATCCACCTCCCATCCAGTAATATAATAGATGTGAGCAAAATAAATCATGCTGAGTTACTTATTTTTAACTTTTTCAACTTTTATCACTTCCCAAACCTTGTCCACTCTCAGGGTTTCCAATATACATCCAAGTGGGTGACTTTCAAATCCTCATTATCAGCTCCAATCTCTCACCCAAACTTTAGTCTTGAATTTACAGTAGGCCTGAGATCATTATATCCCATGATCCTGCCAACTCCTGATATTCAATAGCTCCCAAGCTAGAATTAGCACATTTCCACTAACCTCAAGATCACACTTTTTGTTTCTGGAGCTACATTTTTTCCCGTTAACTCAGGCTAACGACCTTGAAGTTATCCTTGGTTCTGCCTTTACATCATCCCACATAATCAGATTGTCGCCAAATTCTAACATTTCTCCACATGCAGAACATAGCACATTTTCTTCATCTTAAACTTACTACCTTCATTGTCACCAGATGAATGGACTGATATAAACATGAGGAAACACTTCCCTGGCTGGGCTGCCCTCTTCAACATTTTAATCAATGACTTAGACAAAACATGTGATTGTCAAACAGGCAGCCAGAAGTCTGAAAAGAATAGTGAATAATCTGCTTGATAGAATCAGAACCACAAGACACAGATGCAGCATTCCCCTGCTTCATATCCTCTCGATGGTTCTCCGTTGCCTTCAGCCTGGAGTTCGTGTTCCTCAACTTGGAGTATTAGCCTTTGTTTCCCACCTTTAGTTTTCACGTGCTCCATGCCCTGGGCTGCCCAACAGTTTCTTTACATACCCTAAGGGGTTCCATCATCTGGAAATAATCTTCTGCTACATATCTTCTTGATTCTAAGGAACTCCTATCCAAGCCTGGCTGGGTGGCTCAGCCTGTAATCCCGCGCCTGGGGAGGCTGGGGTGAGTGGATTGCCTGAGCCCGCGGGTTCAAGGAGATCCGCCTGGGCAACTTGGCGAGACCTCATCTCTACAATAAATCAAAAAAATATTAGCCGGGCATGGGAGCGCACGCCTGTAGTTCCAGCTACCTGGAAGGCTGAGGCGGAAGGATCGCCGGAGCCCAGCAGGTCGAGGCTGCGGTGGCCGGAAGCGGCCACTGCACTCCAGTCTGGGCGACAGAGTGAGACTCCAACTCAAAAAAAAAAAGAACTCCTAACCCATCTTTCAGAGCCTAGCTCGAATTCCTAGTCTCTCTACAGTTTTCCTCAGTGCCCTCCATACTCCTAACAGGATAAAATGCATCCTCCTCTTGTTTCAAAGGCATTTTTCATAATCATTTCATCAGGGTGTCTATCATTTTGTGGTTTATTTTGTTTACTTTCCAGTGTCTTTGAAGCTTGCGAGCTGTTTGATGGCGGGGAACTTTCTCTCTAAAAACTTAGCACCCAAAGGAAGGGATAGCACCCAATGGGTACTCAAATGTTTGGTGCACTTCCTTGATTTAAGAGGCAGTCGTATCTAGGTGAAATGGAACATGAAAAATATCTTGTGCTCTGCTCTTCAAGTATAGAGTGAGCTATGTGCTTACTAGAAACATAAATGAAGGTGATCTGGGGGCCTAGTCAAAAACAACCTCATTTTAAAGCAATATGGGCCAGGCTCTGTGGCTCAGCCTGTAATCCCGCACTTTGGGAGGCTGAGGTAAGTGGATTGCCTGAGCCCACAGGTTTGAGACCCGCCTGGGCA